>NC_084947.1:25073988-25373988 GCF_949316205.1 Platichthys flesus | reverse complement strand
AATAAATAAATAAATATTGCCTGAAATGTAAACATTACTGAAATGAAAAAACATTACATCAAACCATGAAAACCTATTCACCATTCCTCCCAGGTGTCAGGCTCCAAATAACAGGGACAGCAGTGGTTGTGTAAGTGGCGTTGCATAAATAAGGTTATTTCATTTTGCACACTTAATAATCAACATTTTAATAATAAATCTTAGGTTAAATTGTAGATAGTGTAAATATGAACAGGACGAAATAACAAGAATAGCATGTGGCATACCAAAGCCATTATGTGAATAGTTTGATCATGTTTTTTTTGATCATTACCTCCAACCTATGAACAGAATCAATTAGAACCTCTAGGTGGCTCGCTGTATACGAGAACAGATCAAGTCATCAGTCAATCTCCCTACATGTTGTAGAATATTATTTGCAATACATCGACTTACAATGCATTGCATTTGCAAAAAATTAAATTTGAGATTACTTTGTCACTCAGTTGTGAACGATGGGGTCGCATTATCACCCAACCATGGCTGAACACACGTTCAACAGGTGCACTTGATGCAGGGACTGCCATGACCCTTACGCCACCTTGAACAAAGAGGGGAGGGTGCGCCTGTTCATGGCCCAAAACTGAAGGCAGCTCTGTCCATCACAAATGTCGAGGTAGTGGTTCAACTGAATTTGGGGAGTGGAATTTGAACTCATCCTCATATTTTTGCGGTATGCTGAGAACAGCCCAGTCTGACGCTCTGGCTCTGACGGTATAATTGGCTCATCGGTGATTGGACTGGTCGTGGTCATGGTCATGCCAGCATCTCTGAGAATCAGGCCTGATAAACAAGCAAAAACAATAGTCACAAAATATTTCTATAACAATTTCAATTTTGTCCACTTCATTAACATAAATGTGGGAGGGAAAATATTAGGAACACTTTTCAATATATTATTCTCTCCAGTATACCACTATCACCCACTACAACCTCAATAATAACTATAAAGTAGAATTATCACCTTTCTGACAATGTAAACAAAAACTGAAGTGCTCAGTGTGTATATATCAACATACTAAACATTCCTTTTACAGACTATTTCTTCTTAGGTCTGACATTTAAATTGGATTAATACGGAAAAAATAACATACTTTTTATCATCACAGACACATCCTCCTTGACGTTTTCAGGGGCCAAAACATCATGGGCCAACCACATGGTGCCGAATGAAGGATCCAGCAAAGCAGCTTTTAGGTATAGAGGGTCAGAGAATGGCAAGGTTGCTCCATCACTCTGGTCATCTGCCATCCTCACATGTACAAAGATCCCTCTGAATCTTCTTTGGAGTGATTATTGCAGGCTACGGATCAAACCACTCATGTAGTGCACTCTCTCTTTTTGATTTTCCAAGTGATGATTAAGAGAAAGGATGCAGGGTACCACAGCACTTATAGTGACAATTTTTTCTCCTTCAATCAATCAATCAAATTTTATTTGTATAGCCCATATTCACAAATTACAATTCATCTCATAGGGCTTTAACAGGGTGTGACATCCTCTGTCCTTAACCCTCAGCAAGAGTAAGGAAAAACTACAAAAAAAAACCTTTTAACAGGGTAAAAATATGTAGAAACCTCAGAGAGAGCCACATGTGAGGGATCCCTCTCTCAGGACGGACAGAAGTGCAATAGATGCCACGTGCAGGACAACATCATCAATAATCAAAGTCTCTAGCAGCATTGATGAGGGTAGACATCCCGAAGGACAACCCCAACATGACATGCCAAGCAGTCCCGCTGCAAGCACAGTCCATGCTCAGCAACCATCTAGACCACGATCCACCATCCATACCAGACGCCACTCCAGTCCTCAGTCACCGTCCATCGCCGCCCACCAGGAGGACCCATCACAAGCCACCACCGCGGTCCTGGTCCACCGCCCGTGCCCAATGCCAATGCGACACAGGGTCCGCCACCAGCACCACGATCAGCCCACATGACTCAGAATCCGCCACACTGGATCCAACACCGCGACCCCCGGTGCGCGATCCACAAACCGTAATCCATGGTGCGGCCACAGAGGCCCTGGATCTGCGGGTGATAAAGCAAAGGGATTCCGGGGAAGGGGGATAGGGATGGAGAAGAGGAAGGAGAAGCTGGAAAGAGAAGCTCCGTGTGTCATGTGTCACAAAATAGAACAAGTAACGTTCTGGCGCACTAATTAGCTCTAACTATAAGCTTTATCAAAAAGGAAGGTTTTGAGCCTACTTTTAAACGAAAAGATGGTGACTGCCTCCCGAACTGAAGGTGGTAGATTATTCCACAGCCGAGGGGCTTGATGGCTAAAAGCTCTGGCTCCTACTCTACTTTTAGAGAATTTAGGGACGACAAGTAGGCTTGAATTCTGGGAGCGGAGTGCTCTAGTGGGTTTATAAGGTATTAACAGCTCTTTAAGGTATAAAGGCGCTATATTATTAAGGGCCTTGAAGGTGAGGAGGAGAATTTTAAATTCTATTCTAGATTTAACTGGAAGCCAGTGTAGCGATGCTAATATTGGAGAAATGTGCTCTCTTCTCTTTGTTCTCGTCAGGACACGTGCTGCGGCATTTTGGACAAGCTGTAGAGTCTTTAACGACTTCCTGCTGGAGCCTGATAATAATGAATTACAATAGTCCAGTCTCGATGTAACAAAGGCGTGGACTAGTTTTTCTGCATCTTTTTGTGAAAGGACATGTCTAATTTTTTAAATATTACGCAAGTGGAAAAAAGCGGTCCTAGAAATTTGTTTTAAGTGACTATTAAAGGATAAATCAGGATCGAAGATCACTCCCAAGTTCCTGACTGTTTCATTGGAAGCAAGGGCAATGTCGTCTAGCGCAGCTATATCATTAGATAATGCATCTCTAAGGTGTTTGGGGCCAAGTATTATAACCTCTGTTTTGTCTGAGTTTAATAAGAGAAAATTGCGGGTCATCCAGGTTTTTATGTCCTTGAGACATGCTCGAAGTTTAGTTAATTGATTACTTTGTTCAGGTTTTATTGACAAATATAACTGGGTGTCATCCGCATAGCAGTGGAAATTTACCGAGGGTGTCCTGATAATGTTTCCTAGTGGAAGCATATATAATGAGAATAAAATTGGGCCGAGCACAGAGCCCTGTGGAACACCATGATTACCTTTGGTGCGCACAGATGACTCATCATTAATTTGCACAAATTGGGAGCGATCAGAAAAATACGATTTAAACCAGTTAAGGGCGGTTCCATTAATGTTAATTAACTGTTTTAGTCTTTGTAATAAAATTTGATGGTCAATTGTGTCGAATGCTGCACTGAGATCTAACAGAACGAGGACAGACACAAGTCCCTGATCTGAGGCTATTAAATGGTCATTAGTGACTTTTGCCAAGGCTGTCTCTGTACTGTGATTGGCTCTAAACCCCAATTGAAAGTCTTCATATATATTATTTTCCTGGAGAAACTCACACAGCTGATTGGCTACCACTTTTTCTAAGATTTTAGAAATGAAGGAGAGGTTAGATATTGGTCTGTAATTGGCTAAAACCTCTGGGTCTAGGGTGGGTTTTTTGAGTAGGGGTTTGATGACAGCTATTTTAAAAGACTGTGGTACATAACCTGATGATAATGACAGATTGATAATGTTAAGTAACGAACTATCAATTAGGGGCAGAATGTCTTTAAGTAAGTTGGTAGGAATGGGATCTAAGATACAGGTTGTTGGTTTAGAACCTGAGATTAATTTGGTAAACTGATCACGGGTGATCAGAGAGAAGCTGTCTAAGTAATGGGTAGGATTCTCA
Source organism: Platichthys flesus (assembly GCF_949316205.1). Classification (NCBI taxonomy): domain Eukaryota; kingdom Metazoa; phylum Chordata; class Actinopteri; order Pleuronectiformes; family Pleuronectidae; genus Platichthys; species Platichthys flesus. The sequence continues at coordinate 25,370,186 of NC_084947.1, read as the reverse complement.
GCCGTTTCTGAGATCTCTGTTGTTGGGAGGGTATTAGTGCCAATTGAGGGCAGGAGATGGTTGATTTTATTTCTAATAGTTTGAATTTTATCATTAAAAAAGGTCATAAAGATATTGCTATTTAGGGATGGAGGAATACTGGGTTCGGTGGAGGTGTGACTCTCTGTCAGCCTGGCTACAGTGCAGAAGAGAAACCTGGGGTTATTTTTATTCTCTTCTATTAGTTTTGAATAGTAGGCGGCTCTTACTTTGTGGAGAGCCTTTTTATATTCTTTAACACTATTCTTCCAGTCTATGAGGTTTTCAACATTGTTGCTGGAGCGCCACTTCCTTTCTAGTTTTCTTGATAATTGTTTTAACTCATTTGTCTGGGAATTATACCACGGAGCTAATTTACTATGTTTGACATTTTTCTTTTTTAGAGGCGCTATTGAGTCTAATGTTAATCGTAATGAGTCTGCAGAGCTATCGACGAGGTGGTCGATCTCAATGGAGCTCAGGGTTTTAAAGAATTTGTTGTTTATATCTACTGCTAATACGGGTTTAAATGTAATTGGGATTATTTCCTTAAATTTAGCTACAGCACTATCAGGTAGACATCTAGAAAATGAATTTTTTATTAGTGGCATATATTCAGTTATTGAAAAATCAAAGGTTATTAAATTATGGTCTGATAGAACTGGATTGCGCGGAAGTACTGTTAAATTTTCAATTGCGACACCGTACGATAATACAAGGTCAAGTGTGTGGTTACCACAATGAGTAGGTTTGTGCACACACTGACTGAAACCAATAGAGTCTAGTATTGAAATAAATGCTACGCTAAGGCAATCTTTATTATTATCAACATGAATATTAAAGTCACCAACAATAATAATTTTATCGGTCTTTAGGACTAAGTTTGATAAAAACTCAGGGAATTCCTTTAAAAATTCAGTATAAGCCCTGGGAGCACGGTAAACTACGGCAAATATGATTGCCTGTTGGTGGTTCCTGGATTGGCGTGGAAGACTAAGAACCAGACATTCAAATGACTTGTAGCTGAGTTTAGGTTTAGGATTAATTGATAGACTGGAGTTAAAAATAGCAGCAACTCCACCTCCTCGCCCATTTCTCTAGGAACCTGCGAATTGATATGACTGGGGGGAGTAGATTCATTTAGACTGACATATTCATCAGGATGCAGCCACGTCTCAGTGAGGGCTAATAAATCTATGTTGTAATCAGAGACTATTTCATTAACTAAAAGAGCCTTTTTTGCCAGTGATCTAATGTTTAAAAGACCACATTTAAAAGTCTGGGTTTCCTGTATTGTTTAATTTCAATAATTTAATCGGACGGTGAACAGACACAATCTCTATGGGGTTTTGTGACTGATCCAAAGGGAGCGCAGAGAAGTGTTTAGCACTGCAGCTCTGCTTCCTGGTCCCAACTATGGGTTGTCATGTTATAGACTTAGTAATATTCCTAGATAAGAGAGCTGCTCCATCCAAAGTGGGATGAACGCCGTCTCTCCTAACAAGACCAGTTTTCTCAAAAAAGTTAGCCAATTATCTATAAAGCCCACACCGTTTACAGGACACCACATCGCAGCCAGCGGTTAAAAGACAACATGCGGCTAAACATGTCATCACCTGTTGTATTAGGGAGCGGGCCAGAGAAAACTACTGTGTCCGACATCGTTTTAGCAAAAGCACACACCGACTCAACATTCAATTTAGTGACCTCCGACATACGAAGCCGGGAGTCGTTGCTGCCAACGTGAATTGCGATTTTATTGTATTTACCTTTTTTAGTTTTAGCCATTAACTTAAGTTTAGATTCGATGTAGCCGGCTCTGGCCCCTGGGATTCAATTAACTATAGTCGCTGGTGTCGCTAACCTGACTTTTCTCAGAACCGAGTCGCAAATAATCAGAGTTTGTTTATCAGCGGGTGCCTCGCTGAGAGGAGCGAATCTATTAGAAACGTGAGCTGGTGGCTCACTAATCGTGGGCTTTTTAAATCTAGCACTATGCCCCCTCTGGAACGTCACCCATCTGCCCTGGGCTCCCGGCTGCACCGGAATAGTCTGGGGACTGCTCGTTAAGGCTAAGCTAAGTGCTAAACAACGTGGTTCCGCGGCTAGCGGGAGCCGGCTAACTACAGCTAACGGAGTTTCTAAGCCGCTGAGCCGAGCTTCTAAGTCGCTAAGCCGAGCCTCCATCGCCATCAACACACTACATTTATTACATGTACCACTACTGTTAAGGGAGGCAGAGGAGTAGGTAAACATTAGACACTCGGAGCAAGAGAGAGCAGTGGAGCAACAGGGAGAGAGAGAAGACATTGCTGCTATAGAGCTACGAGGGTGAGCTCAGACAGAACACAGAATCACTAAGCACGATAGAATGAAGGTTGGTATGTGCGAGTGTTTAACTACAGACCGGTGATTTTAGCCGTAGTGCTACAGCGAAACAGTTGTGTTGAGCAGCGGAGCTAATTCGCAGCGCGACCACCACCAGTGGCAAGAAAACAGGAAATGACGCAGCACGCTTACCGTAATCTTCATTTGTGTGAAGTCCTTATCTGGCTCAAACTGCTTCAATCTTTATTCATTTAGAGTTCAGTTAGACACAGACTACAGTTAAAATATTGAAATCCTGACAAACCCTCTTTCCCTTATTTTCGTAACGCAATGTTCCCAAGTGGCCTAGAGAAAAAATTGTAACTGTGTACACAATTTGAATGCTTCTCCTCCAATGTTTTGAGATTATTTTGACCCCAGTTTCTTGAGACCATGTACCACCCTTAACAGTAGTGGTACATGTAATAAATGTAGTGTGTTGATAGCGATGGAGGCGAGGCTTAGCGACTTAGAAGCTCGGCTCAGCAGCTTAGAAACTCCGTTAGCTGTAGTTAGCCGGCTCCCGCTAGCCGCGGGGCCACCTAGCTTAGCACGTAGCTTAGCCTTAACGAGCAGTCCCCAGACTAGTCCCGTGCAGCCGGGAGCCAAGGACAGATGGGTGACGTTCCAGAGGGGGCATAGTGCTAGACTTAGAAAGCCCACGATTAAAGAGCCACCAGCTCACGTTTCAAATAGATTCTCTCCACTCAGCGAGGCACCCACTGATAAACAAACTCTGATTATTGGCGACTCGGTTCTGAGAAACGTCAGGTTAGCGACACCAGCGACCATAGTTAATTGTATCCCAGGGGCCAGAGCCGGCGACATCGAATCTAAACTTAAGTTAATGGCTAAATCTAAAAAAGGTAAATACAATAAAATCGTAATTCACGTCGGCAGCAACGACTCCCGGCTTCGTATGTCGGAGGTCACTAAATTGAATGTTGAGTCGGTGTGTGCTTTTGCTAAAACGATGTCGGACACAGTAGTTTTCTCTGGCCCGCTCCCTAATACAACAGGTGATGACATGTTTAGCCGCATGTTGTCTTTTAACCGCTGGCTGTCGAGGTGGTGTCCTGTAAACGGCGTGGGCTTTATAGATAATTGGCTAACTTTTTTGAGAAAACCTGGTCTTGTTAGGAGAGACGGCGTTCATCCCACTTGGGATGGAGCAGCTCTCTTATCTAGGAATATTACTAAGTCTATAACATGACAACCCATAGTTGGGACCAGGAAGCAGAGCTGCAGTGCTAAACACTTCTTTGCGCTCCCTCTGGATCAGTCACAAAACCCCATAGAGATTGTGTCTGTTCACCGTCCGATTAAATTATTGAAATTAAACAATAATAGAGCGAGAACTCCACACAAAAATTTAATACAAATTAAAACAACCTCTGAAACAATACAGGAAACCCAGACTTTTAAATGTGGTCTTTTAAACATTAGATCACTGGAAAAAAAGGCTCTTTTAGTTAATGAAATAGTCTCTGATTACAACATAGATTTATTGTCCCTCACTGAGACGTGGCTGCATCCTGATGATTATGTCAGTCTAAATGAATCTACTCCCCCCAGTCATATCAATTCACAGGTTCCTAGAGAAATTGGGGGAGGAGGTGGAGTTGCTGCTATTTTTAACTCCAGTCTATCAATTAATCCTAAACCTAAACTCAGCTACAAGTCATTTGAATGTCTGGTTCTTAGTCTTCCACGCCAATCCAGGAACCACCAACAGCCAATCATATTTGCCGTAGTTTACCGTGCTCCCAGGGCTTATACTGAATTTTTAAAGGAATTCCCTGAGTTTTTATCAAACTTAGTCCTAAAGACCGATAAAATTATTATTGTTGGTGACTTTAATATTCATGTTGATAATAATAAAGATTGCCTTAGCGTAGCATTTATTTCAATACTAGACTCTATAGGTTTCAGTCAGTGTGTGCACAAACCTACTCATTGTGGTAACCACACACTTGACCTTGTATTATCGTACGGTGTCGCAATTGAAAATTTAACAGTACTTCCGCGCAATCCAGTTCTATCAGACCATAATTTAATAACCTTTGATTTTTCAATAACTGAATATATGCCACTAATAAAAAATTCATTTTCTAGATGTCTACCTGATAGTGCTGTAGCTAAATTTAAGGAAATAATCCCAATTACATTTAAACCCGTATTAGCAGTAGATATAAACAACAAATTCTTTAAAACCCTGAGCTCCATTGAGATCGACCACCTCGTCGATAGCTCTGCAGACTCATTACGATTAACATTAGACTCAATAGCGCCTCTAAAAAAGAAAAATGTCAAACATAGTAAATTAGCTCCGTGGTATAATTCCCAGACAAATGAGTTAAAACAATTATCAAGAAAACTAGAAAAGAAGTGGCGCTCCAGCAACAATGTTGAAAACCTCATAGACTGGAAGAATAGTGTTAAAGAATATAAAAAGGCTCTCCACAAAGCAAGAGCCGCCTACTATTCAAAACTAATAGAAGAGAATAAAAACAACCCCAGGTTTCTCTTCAGCACTGTAGCCAGGCTGACAGAGAGTCACACCTCCACCGAACCCAGTATTCCTCGATCCCTAAATAGCAATATCTTTATGACCTTTTTTAATGATAAAATTCAAACTATTAGAAATAAAATCAACCATCTCCTGCCCTCAATTGGCACTAATACCCTCCCAACAATAGAGATCTCAGAAACGGCTGAGAATCCTACCCATTACTTAGACAGCTTCTCTCTGATCACCCGTGGTCAGTTTACCAAATTAATCTCAGGTTCTAAACCAACAACCTGTATCTTAGATCCCATTCCTACCAAATTACTTAAAGAAATTCTGCCCCTAATTGATAGTTCGTTACTTAACATTATCAATCTGTCATTATCATCAGGTTATGTACCACAGTCTTTTAAAATAGCTGTCATCAAACCCCTACTCAAAAAACCCACCCTAGACCCAGAGGTTTTAGCCAATTACAGACCAATATCTAACCTCTCCTTCATTTCTAAAATCTTAGAAAAAGTGGTAGCCAATCAGCTGTGTGAGTTTCTCCAGGAAAATAATATATATGAAGACTTTCAATTGGGGTTTAGAGCCAATCACAGTACAGAGACAGCCTTGGCAAAAGTCACTAATGACCATTTAATAGCCTCAGATCAGGGACTTGTGTCTGTCCTCGTTCTGTTAGATCTCAGTGCAGCATTCGACACAATTGACCATCAAATTTTATTACAAAGACTAAAACAGTTAATTAACATTAATGGAACCGCCCTTAACTGGTTTAAATCGTATTTTTCTGATCGCTCCCAATTTGTGCAAATTAATGATGAGTCATCTGTGCGCACCAAAGGTAATCATGGTGTTCCACAGGGCTCTGTGCTCGGCCCAATTTTATTCTCATTATATATGCTTCCACTAGGAAACATTATCAGGACACCCTCGGTAAATTTCCACTGCTATGCGGATGACACCCAGTTATATTTGTCAATAAAACCTGAACAAAGTAATCAATTAACTAAACTTCGAGCATGTCTCAAGGACATAAAAACCTGGATGACCCGCAATTTTCTCTTATTAAACTCAGACAAAACAGAGGTTATAATACTTGGCCCCAAACACCTTAGAGATGCATTATCTAATGATATAGCTGCGCTAGACGACATTGCCCTTGCTTCCAATGAAACAGTCAGGAACTTGGGAGTGATCTTCGATCCTGATTTATCCTTTAATAGTCACTTAAAACAAATTTCTAGGACCGCTTTTTTCCACTTGCGTAATATTTAAAAAATTAGACATGTCCTTTCACAAAAAGATGCAGAAAAACTAGTCCACGCCTTTGTTACATCGAGACTGGACTATTGTAATTCATTATTATCAGGCTCCAGCAGGAAGTCGTTAAAGACTCTACAGCTTGTCCAAAATGCCGCAGCACGTGTCCTGACGAGAACAAAGAGAAGAGAGCACATTTCTCCAATATTAGCATCGCTACACTGGCTTCCAGTTAAATCTAGAATAGAATTTAAAATTCTCCTCCTCACCTTCAAGGCCCTTAATAATATAGCGCCTTTATACCTTAAAGAGCTGTTAATACCTTATAAACCCACTAGAGCACTCCGCTCCCAGAATTCAAGCCTACTTGTCGTCCCTAAATTCTCTAAAAGTAGAGTAGGAGCCAGAGCTTTTAGCCATCAAGCCCCTCGGCTGTGGAATAATCTACCACTTTCAGTTCGGGAGGCAGTCACCATCTGTTCGTTTAAAAGTAGGCTCAAAACCTTCCTTTTTGATAAAGCTTATAGTTAGAGCTAATTAGTGCGCCAGAACGTTACTTGTTCTATTTTATGACACATGACACACGGAGCTTCTCTTTCCAGCTTCTCCTTCCTCTTCTCCATCCCTATCCCCCTTCCCCGGAATCCCTTTGCTTTATCACCCGCAGATCCAGGGCCTCTGTGGCCGCACCATGGATTACGGTTTGTGGATCGCGCACCGGGGGTCGCGGTGTTGGATCCAGTGTGGCGGATTCTGAGTCATGTGGGCTGATCGTGGTTCTGGTGGCGGACCCTGTGTCGCGTTGGCATTGGGCACGGGCGGTGGACCAGGACCGCAGTGGTGGCTTGTGATGGGTCCTTTAGCTTTAAACACACATTTAATTCAAGTGTATACTCTTAATTGGTCTTGAGTCAAGGCTACATTTTTGTTCCACACATGCGTTAACATTTTAAAACACACCAAAAAAAAAATCTTTGTCTTTTCTTTGCAGCTCGTTAGATTTTAGTTTCATTGTTATCGCGGGTGTAATATCCAAGTTGACCAAAAGCTTTCAGCAGTTCATTGTTATAGAAATCAGGATAGAGCTGACCATCCCATCACTAATGAGAGAATAAGTGAAAGCTGACAGACTTTGGCTTCCAATATCAACACTTCAGCCCCAGAAAATTCCTCTCAAGAGCAACCTGACTCGCTATGAAATTGTATGGCAGTGTTGTGCAATAGTGCTTAAAAAGTGTTACCATAGAATGGTGTGCCTTTAGGCACTCAATAAATAAAATATAAAACATTAATATTTAAAATATTAACATTAAATCATAACTTTAACTGGTTAAAGTTCTCGCGGGGCACCACCCTTCATAGAAGGGAAAAGATAGCCAATTTATTGATTAATATCAGTCTCATTTAGATCTAGTTCAATTATAAATCTCAATATTTTACCATTAAAGATTATATGATGAACGATGAAGGTTATGGAGTTCTTAACAGCGTAACGGTTGGCAAAATTCACTTATGCAATATTAATGACAGAACATTTGGAAAAGAAGAACATTTATTGTGAACATAATAAAGTATAAAAAAACAAATTACTAAACAATCAAACTAACTAACTAGGAGGTGTGTGAGTGTGTGTGTGAATGTAAATTAGCATGCTTTAAAGAATGGTCCCTAAGGTAAGAGCCCCCCCCCCCCCCTTTTTCTGGGGTTGCTTTATGGCACAGGGGGGAAGGTTTAACTAGGTGAGATGCTATGCGTGTCTGTGTGGATGTTAATCAGATAATGATAGAGTCAGGGACAAAGCCTGTGGCGAGCCTAACTATTAACCTTCCTTTAAGTTATGCCTACAACGTCTCCTGGCTTTGTGGTCGTAGAGTTCTGCATTCGCGGTTCTGTCGAGCCGTGTGCTCAGATGCTGGTTGAAGTTCGCTACGAGGAGTTTGGTAGAGCTTGAAGGGCGAGGAGATTTCCTTGAAGAGTGTGGGCAGGGGAGCTGCACCTCCGGTTGTGGGTTGGATAGAGAAGAAAGCTGGATCAGCCAGCCCCCCCCCCCCCCCTTGGCGATGTAGGAGAAGAGAGGCTGGACAGCCTGCTGGCCTTCGAAGGATTGTAGAAAGAATTTGCTGATGGAGTTCTCTCAAAAGCAATTGATTTTCTGTGTGTCTCAGTAACTCACTTACTATATATATATGATTTCGGTGTGTGTGTGTCCTGTGTGGAAAATGAAAGAACACTGTAGCCAAAACACAGAGGATCCCACGGATGGGTGAGAGAATATTTGTGTTCATATGATAGGTAAACTATTTTAGCAGGAGATGAACGGTGAGAGATGACCGAAAATCGTTCGCTTTCAATTCTAGATGAGTTTCAACGCAGCCGGTGCATGTGAGAGGAGATGAGACGTCCAACTTACAGGAAAGGTTGTAACACTTTCAAACACATTTCTTTGTGGGTCTTGTCAAACATCACACAAAGCGGAGACGGATACTAGATCTTTAAAACATTCCTAGGTCAGAGATGGGCTCAAAATAGCCGATGAGATCACTTCTGGGTAAATTTTTCATAGAAGCAGCAGTAGGGAAAACTCACGGGGATACTAGCCCTGTCTTTGTGTAAGTCTGTCTGTGCGTGCAGGTGCATGTCTGTGTATGTGCGTGCTTGAGTTCTCAGAGAACCACTTCTATCCCTCCATCCTCTCCTCACAGTGCCGTCAGGCTGGAGGCCTAGTTTGCAACATGCATGCATGTGTTTAGGGCAGAATTAGACAGAGGGGCGAGCAGTGGAGAAGTGACAGACTGTGTGATTGTCTCTAAATTGAACATCAGTATATCAGTATAGTTCAACGTGTTGAGATAATCGTGGTGGGGAGGGGTTGCAGTTCGGTGGTCTGAGGATCTCGTCACTGCTTTTTGCGGATGATGTGGTCCTCATTGGATCATCGGCTTGTGACCTTCAGCACTCACTGGATCGGCTGGCGGCTGAGTGTGAAGCGGCTGGGATGAGGATCAGCACTGCTAAATCTGAGGCCATGACTCTTAGCAGTAAACCGATGGATTGCTTACTCCGGGTAGGAAATGAGTCCTTAGCCCAAGTGAAGGAGTTCAAGTACCTCGGGGTCTTGTTCGCGAGTGAGGGTACTATGGAGCGTGAGATTGGCCGGAGAATCGGAGCAGCGGGGGCGGTATTGCGTTCGCTTTACCACACCATAGTAACGAAAAGAGAGCTGACCCGCAAGGCAAAGCTCTCGATCTACCGGTCGATCTTCGTTCCTATCCTCACCTATGGTCATGAGGGCTGGGTGATGACCGAAAGGACGAGATCGCGGGTACAAGCGGCCGAGATGAGTTTTCTCAGAAAGGTGGCTGGCGTCTCCCTTAGGGATAGGGTGAGAAGCTCAGTCATCCGTGAGGAACTCGGATTAGAACCGCTGCTCCTTTACTTAGAAAGGAGTCAGCTGAGGTGGTTCGGGCATCTGGTAAGGATGCCCACTGGGCGCCTCCCTTGGGAGGTTTTCCAGGCACGTCCAGTGGGGAGGAGGTGGAGAGATTATATCTCAACACTGGCCTGGGAACGCCTCGGGATCCCCCCGTCAGAGCTGGTCAATGTGGCCCGGGAAAGGGAAGTCTGGGGCCCCCTGCTTGAGCTGCTCCCCCCGCGACCCGACCCCGGATAAGCGGATGACGATGAGTGATGAGTGAGTGTTGAGATAATACCATTATTCATCGCAGCATTGGAGAGGACTGCAGGCAGGAAGACATCTTCCATTGTTGTCTGGCTTTTTGAAATGCCCTACTTTAGAAATTACTCGGACAGACTGTTGTGGTACTTTTTTAGTTTTTCTTGTCTTGTCCTTGTGGGAAATGTAAAATATAAAATGATACTCTGAAAAATAGAGGAACTTGAAGGAGACAAAGGAGGCGACAGGATTTTACATTTATGTAGAGTATATCCTAGAAAGTGTTATTTTACTTACTTATTTTATTAATCAGGGACATTATTAAATTGATTATTGTTCATGTGTACAACTATCAGGCAAATAGATAGTGATTTATTGTAAGAATACAATCTTGGAGCCCATCAGCTATAATCTGATGAAGAATTAAACTTCGGGGGCAACGACCAATATTTTGGTGCTTTTGGTGTAGACAGATAACTGTGTCAAAGTTCTGTCTTTCATTCCCTCTAGACTGTTTACAGTCAGAGTCAAACATTTTTACACTCAAAACACAAACAGTGATACTTTTTGTAGGGGTTTAAAATCCGGACGTAATTTTTAACTAATCTGTATTAACGGCTATTTGAATGCAGAAAAATCAAAAAGCTGATAACTGATGCATTTCGGTCAATGGGTTCCGCCTCTTTTTCTCTCCACATGAACTGTTAGTAAAGCAGGCCACCAAAGCCTGCTCAAACGGGATTGGTCAAACTGGAAACAGCCACCAGAAGGCTTCCAGTCCCATAATCTTCCCTCTCCTACAGATTTCTCACCTTCACAAAATGAATCTGTTTACAGAGTTTAGTAATATATACAAAAAATACCAAGTATAATAAAAACATTGATTACAAAAATACACTTTGTGCCATCAGTAGCCATACTGTAAACAAAGGAACACGTTATATTTGTGTGTCACCTTTTATTCTCTAAATACAATGTAAACTTTGCTCAGCCGTTACAGGTGTATGACGTACAGAAGCTTTGTTATCTGGTGTTGGGGCCATCTGGGCCGGAGAATCAGGGTGGTGCTGCCCTCCTGCGTGGTGCTCCAGATACGCAGAGTGTTCCCTGATGCTCAGGGAAGTTATACACGGTTCAGACATGCCCTTGATTGAACCTCGACACATAGCTGGCTATAACTTCCTGCTTGTCAGGTTTCTCATACTTGGCAGAGAGATCCTCAGGTTTTGATATCTTCAGCACTTCATTCACATATGGGGCCGGGTCTTCAAAAAACCCTGTGAAAGATGAGGTCCAACAGGTTATCCATGTAATCTGTAATACAAATCGGAATTTTTTTGTACATTTTTCACTTTTTTGTATTTATTATTTTCTTTTAGAATTATTTTCTAATTATATTATTCAGTTTATCGTGAAGACCATTTAAAGACAGCAGTTAATTGATATGTTATTTATGTTTCACATACTGTTTGTACATTGTTTGGCTTTTAAATAAAGCCTCTGAGACTCACGGAAGGTTGCATCTGCTTTCACCGGCTTTGCTGTGCACTCGCCCTTCTTATATTTTGGGAAGCTTACTCTAAATAGCGGCTCATCAGTTGAACTTTTTGCAGGGCTGCTAGGTAGAGTCTTTCGGGAGAAAATAATATTAATAAGAGCATGTGTGTATGCATGTATAATAGTTTGTATAATAAATAATAGGTATACATTTCTTTGAAAAAAAAATTGTACTGTTACCTGCATTACATTCCAAGAAAAGGAAAGACAACGTGTTTTGGGCGCAAAACGCTAAATGACGCTATGGAAAGACTCCAACGACGAGGACTGGTAGTGAGGGCTCAGCTTCCCCACATCTTTCAGAACCCTCTTGTTAGTCAACACCTTCTCTAATCTGCAGAAGAATATATAAGCGAGGCGTAAGCACTAATCCCTAGCGCGCCGGCGCCGCTGTTATCGCCGCTGTTATCGCCGAAGCGCCGCTGTTATCAGCCTTCAGTAAAAACTTTGGTGAACAAAAAAGATTTGGTGAACATACCTGCTGTCAACCATTTGCTCTTGTCCCTAGATGTGTGTTGCGGATGCAAACACTGGGGGAAAACAGGGTCTTCATGGGAGTGGATGTCGAGGACATGGTTAAGGATGGAGGTCCACTTTGCCACTCTCTCTGGCCCTGATGTTGACATAGCGGCTGTCCACGGGTTTTTTATGCTGCGAAGCCACTTCTTCAGTTTCCCACATTCAATGTCCTGGGAAATCTTGAACAGTTTCTTGGACAGTCCTAAAAATAAAAAATAAATTTAAGTCACGCACAGACACATTATCATCATCATCATTATTTATTCAGGGAGAAATGAAATTTAAGTCACGCACAGACACATTATCATCATCATCATTATTTATTCAGGGAGAAATGACTAGCAATTCCCTGATTGAAGGTAAGTAATACAGATGAAGAATAAATAAACAAACCATAAAAAAACAAAACATACAAAATAAATAAACAGAACACATTATACAACTATACATACTCAGAAATTAAGTATTGAAATTTATATTATATTATATATTAAAAACAAAATGAATCCCCACAAAAGGTCTAAATATCAAACTGATTATCATCACCAGTCGTAATGAGTTCCCTGCATACTCTTGAATCAAGACATACTGCTTTTCCATCTGAAATTTGCCATGGAAATATGACACATTTTCAATAACTTTGTTCAGTTTACATGTTGGAGTTTATGTTACTCACCTGAACCAGCTGCAGATCAATAATAGTGTTGGTCCTTAGGTCCATCCAACTCCAACTTGGCACACTGTCCTTGAAAAATGGATGTAATTAGTTATTATTTTACTTTATATGTAATTTTACATTGTATTGTATGGTTTGTTGTTCCACAAATTCAGATGATAATATTCTATGTTCAATTAATTACTACAAGTCAATTAACAATTACCTTATCCAGAATGAAGAAAGATTGAACTCACAGTGTGGGCACTTTTGTTCTACAGAGAGGAATGTTCCAACCCTTCTTGTTTGCACATCTGTCCCCCGCCGAGACACAGGACACACCTCAAACAGCTCCAGGAGGCAGTTTTCATTGACAATATATGTGGGTGTCTTATGAACAGGGTTGGAAAATTCCATTCTTTTAGAAAGACAAAGATTTCACCGAAAAGTTGCAACAGCTAAAATAAGTGTAGGATGGTAATTCATCTGATTATTAAAATGTTTAGATTAAATATTGAGTCACTCATGTCACATCTGCTGACTCAGTCAAGACTGTGACCGAGTCATCAGGATCATAGGTAGCATCCTGTGGCTCTCCGAAGTCCATACTTGAACAACTTGGGTTGTCCTCTCCCTCCTCCAAGCGAGGCCTCTTACAGCTGAGGTCCCAACACCGACATCAGTGCAGGGCACAGTTTTCTGTGTGCCTATGATAAAACAGACATTCAGTATCCGTGGATAACATGGAGACACAACCCTAACCCTAACCCACAATGACATGACGAAGTAACTGAGGGTAAACAAACCTGTACTTTTGTAGTGAAGTCGCAGTGTTTCACTGAAAGCTGCGTTCCATATGTGCGCATCTTTGGTGGATCCGTCTGGCATGCTACATGATGTATCCTGGTACCGTGAACAGATATACTTGCCTGAACACCAAAAGCAGCAATGTTATTCATGTTTGTACTACTGTCATGCATACAAGGATGCATACAAAGATACAAGGACACATTTTCCCCAACTAGGGCTGGTAATGAATAATCGTTTTAGTCCCGCACATTATGACAACAACATCCTCCGGTTGAGTCCGGTATCTTGCGCGAGCGCCACTCCCTACAGCAGATGAGTGTACGGCTGCTAAATCCCTGTAACAGCTGTAGCATGGCAGGTTCATGAGTGCTGTGCTGTCCACGCTCCTGTGTCCTCCCGTGAGTACTGTGCTGCTGATTTTTCCATTGCAGCACTGGGCTGGAAGTTAGCGGCAGTGTTAATTTCGTTGACGAAGACTATGACGAAATATATTCGTTAACGACCCTTTTTACATGACGAAGACGAGACGAAGACGTAACGAAAACAAATCTTTGAAAATAAAAACTATGACGAAATCTATTTTAATTTTCGTTGACGAGACGAGACGAGACGAAAATGTTGGTGGATGACTAAGTCACAATAATTTTTAAAACATCATCGTATCAGGCCGTCATGAAGTTTCAGGAGCGGGCTAGTGAGTGTGTCTGTGTGTGTCTGTGTATGTGTGTGTGTGCGCCCCAGATAGCGCTCCGGTCCGTAGCTCCGCCCCCCGCCCCGCGCACTCGCTCAGAGAGACACAGTGAAAGCAGAGCTCGTTCTAGTGGAGCAGCCTCTCTGTGACTGACTGCTTCTTAACTATGGAAACAGTGAAACCACAGCGTTTCTCTGGTCTCAGCTGCTCAGAGATCAGCGCTGCTGCTTCTTGATCAGAGCAGAAGCTGCAGTTGGTTTGTACCAAGCTGCAGTTTCTGTGTTCGCCTCTAGTCTGACCTGCTCTCCCTTTTTGTTTTCACATTTAAAATTAAATATATATTTTTAAGCTATTAGGCTGCAGCTATATGTTTTTATAGAAAAGGAGTTTAATGTGGCTATTAAATGTGACTAAAACTAGACTAAAATGTAATTTGTTTTCATCGACTAAAACTAGACTAAAATGTAATTTGTTTTCGTCGACTAAAACTAGACTAAAACTAAGAAGGATAAAAATGACTAAATGTGACTAAAACTAATATGCATTTTCGTCAAAAGACTAAGACTAAATCAAAAAAAGCTGCCAAAATTCACACTGTTCAGCAGCTGTAGCTTCAGCAGCCGTAGCTTCAGCAGCCATAGCTTCAGCAGCCGTAGCCATATAAATTCCAGCCTCAGTGGCACAGTACTCACGGTAGGACACGCGAGCGGAGGGGGGGGAAAGAGCGTGGAGAGCACAACACTTACAAACCTGCCTTGCGAACACCGTTCATCGTGGACACCGACGCCGTCTTCTCGCTAAGACTCGCCAGCCATCCTCGATTAATTGTTCAATAACGTTATTAATAGTCGAACATGAAAACTCCTGTAAGGTCTCTCCCTATCCCCCACCACTACATACTAGCTCCCCACCCCCTCACACACACGCCACAACATGCTAACGGCACTAGCCTCCACACAAAATGTCTCAATGAAGCAATTACCAGAATTATAAAAAAAAATACTTACATTTCCCTCGTCTTCAGTATTGCGATGGAAAGATGGCACCGACCCCTCTTTCAATAACAACCTTTTCGAGAAGCTGGCATTTTATTGGCCCAGGTTGATAAGTCAGATTCAAAGTGGTTAGCTAACAGATATTTGCCAACTCTTGCAGGAACGGTGACATCATATATAAACTCAATCCATCTCAATCTTGTGTCTTCTGAAGCTAGAGTCACATGAAGACATTTGTGCTGATTTGTGCAGCCGACCACTGAGCATTTTGGTTGTCGAATTCGATTCATTTTGCTAGTTAGCTTATCCAAGTGTTTCCAAGGCTTGCAAGAATGAAATGGCAGCCGGACACCGATAGACTGTCTAAAAGGGGGTGGGTCCATCTATGGGAGGGTCTAGTGGTGGTGGGGGAGTGCATAGATCTATAGGGGAGTGTACTACATGGGCATGTTGCGACTATGACGTCTATTTCAGTTGTAATCCCACTGGAGGCACTCTAGCACATAGTTTCTGAAATAGAGGAACCACAACAAATCGCGGGAGTTGTTTTTCCCAGAGGTTTTGGGACAGTAGACATGCCAGATACCCAAATTAATGTGTAGAAGCACTACAAAAGTGGAATTTTCATAATATGTCCCCTTTAAAAGAAGGCCAGGCCAAGTAGGCCTAAAAGAGTCACAGACAGTAAGGGCCAGGATAAAGTAGTCCAACAATAGGCCATGTGATAAAATATCCAGTAGGAATTAGTAAAACAAAAATGTTCTTGAAAAAATAGCCAAATATGAGCTATCTAAAGATTTTAAATTGGCTCAACAACAGACAAGGCACATTAACTTTGCCAGTCATCACCAGTCACTAGCCTGGCTATCAGTCTCCCCCAACCCCTTTTATTCCTTCCCACCCATATCACACTGGATTATGATAAATGGGGAGACCAGCCTACTTCAGCTACTTGTCGAAGCCAGACACCTTTTAACTTTCACCAGCTTGTCCATATCAGGGGAAAGTTTCTGGGCTGTGGCGATTTTTATAACATCATTCAGATGTCCGTGCGTCGTCTCTTCACTCCTCACATCAACACTCGTCTTCTCCCTCCACTTCCTCATTCACCCCTGACCCACCAACAAACTAGCCAATGAGAGCCTATCATACCAAACAACCCTACAGCCAGTGGTCAAGAACTGTCACAAGCCCCACCCGTTCACTGACCCTCAGGACATCTCAGTACTTATTCAACACAGTGTACTTAGCTAGTAACTACATCTCGATCAGCCCTACCAGGGTTGCTGGAGCTGAGGCGGGCAGCGGTAACAGACCAACTGACGGATTCAAATAAAAAAACAAACATATATATATTTTTTTTTTAAATAATATAAAATAATTACTTTTTGGAAACTTTCAGTTGTCAGTGTGAACCATCACCAGAAAGAGTCACAAATAATGAATCACAACAGTATGTTATCTAACATCATTTATTTAAAGTGTAAATCAAGTGATATATAAAAAATATTTGTTTTTGGGAGGTGGTGGCAGGATGGTGGGGGAGCGCAGTCCTCAGGTGGACTCTGGTTGAAACACAGGGCCGTAACTCAAGTCCAGCTCAGAGTAAACAGCTCTAGAGACAAACTCCTTTTTCAGACTTGCAAACATGATGGGCCTCATCCTTCTCCGGGTGGACGGGTCCATATTGTGGTAATCCTCACTCAGTGCTTTAGGAGCGGGAGGTCTCCTAGACTTGACAATAAAATGTGATCTTCAGGCCGCTCTCTGTCGTCCTCAGTTGGACAAGTTGTTTTGTCTCCTCGTTTAACGTTTTCAGTTCATCCTTGATCTCTTCACCATGTAGGCATCTCCTTGACTTCTTGCAGCAGTCTGTTTATCGAGGTTGGCGTTTCCTCTTGGCAACATTCAGAGGTGCTGCTCGGAATTGATTCTTCTAGGCGACAATAAAGTCCATATCTTCCTCAGTGAAGGTGTGATCCAGTGCTTCCTCGATGTTCTTCTTCTTACTCGCGATCATTTCAGGTGTTGGAACTTTCAGCTCAGCCGTGATCATCTCCAGTTTCCACAGCATGAACTCCCTTATTGTGAATTCCTGGTTGGATGCAGAGCTGAGAGTCATAATCTGGCCTTACCAGCATGCCTGAGGTTGAATACCAGATTTGTCCATTTTGATCCAAACTGGTAGACATTCTTCGTCTCCATCACAGACACAATTTCAGCAACACAATGAGGTGGGCCGCTGATGCTGGCTTCAATAGCTACCCTGACGAAGCAGCCGGTCACAGTGGTGGCAAAGAAGGGCATGTGACACCATTTCTCCAGCGTGTTATAGGACAGGCAGATCCTCTTGAGCTCTTCCGGAGGGAGAGCAGGCTGAGTCCCCTCTCCACGAGCTTTGGTGCCAGCAGATCTCAGAAGGAACATCCTTTTCGCCACTGGCGACATCTCAATAGAAGGTTTTTGGGCTCCGTCAAGGGCCTGAAACATGAAACATAGAATTCATGATTTAAACTCCAGTCCCACCTTAACACAACATGTGGCAAGTGTTTAACTATAGGAGTCAATTCTGACTCTGAAGTCAATCAATCAATCAAATTGTATTTGTATAGCCCATATTCACAAATCACAATTTGTTTCATAGGGCTTCAACAATCAATCAATCAATCAATCAAATTTTATTTGTATAGCCCATATTCACAAATTACAATTCATCTCATAGGGCTTTAACAGGGTGTGACATCCTCTGTCCTTAACCCTCAGCAAGAGTAAGGAAAAACTACAAAAAAAACTTTTAACAGGGTAAAAATATGTAGAAACCTCAGAGAGAGCCACATGTGAGGGATCCCTCTCCCAGGACGGACAGAAGCGCAATAGATGCCACGTGCAGGAGAACATCATCAATAATCAAAGTCTCTAGCAGCATTGATAAAGCACAGTCCATGCTCAGCAACCATCTAGACCACGATCCACCATCCAGACCAGACGCCACTCCAGTCCTCAGTCACCGTCCACCGCCGCCCACCAGGAGGACCCATCACAAGCCACCACCGCGGTCCTGGTCCACCGCCCGTGCCCAATGCCAACGCGACACAGGGTCCGCCACCAGCACCACGATCAGCCCACATGACTCAGAATCCGCCACACTGGATCCACCATCGCGACCCCCGGTGCGCGATCCACAAACCGTAATCCATGGTGCGGCCACAGAGGCCCTGGATCTGCGGGTGATAAAGCAAAGGGATTCCGGGGAAGGGGGATAGGGATGGAGAAGAGGAAGGAGAAGCTGGAAAGAGAACCTCCGTGTGTCATGTGTCATAAAATAGAACAAGTAACGTTCTGGCGCACTAATTAGCTCTAACTATACGCTTTATCAAAAAGGAAGGTTTTGAGCCTACTTTTAAACGAACAGATGGTGACTGCCTCCCGAACTGAAAGTGGTAGATTATTCCACAGCCGAGGGGCTTGATGGCTAAAAGCTCTGGCTCCTACTCTACTTTTAGAGAATTTAGGGACGACAAGTAGGCTTGAATTCTGGGAGCGGAGTGCTCTAGTGGGTTTATAAGGTATTAACAGCTCTTTAAGGTATAAAGGCGCTATATTATTAAGGGCCTTTAGCAGTGGCGGCTCCTGACAAATTTCTCAGGGGGGGCAATTGTTGCGATGATGGCTAAGATCCACGGTACAATCAGATTGTTTTCTGCTTACCTCATCGAACAGCTAAATGGCAACATCAGACATCGACTGCATGTTCTATATGATTTTTTTGATACAGCTAAATCAAGTTTATAGTGAATGTTAACATGCTTTTGGCTGATGAATGAACTATCCCACTGTGGTCATCTAACGGTACATTTTCATCTACCATTTTGCCTCCTTAAATACCTCGGAAAGTTAAAAGAGACTGCTTTACAATAAATCACAATACTCTTTCTCCATCTGATAACATTTATTTTAAGTGCAGCAGTTGTGTTCTGATTTAACAAAAAATGGATGTTAGCATAGCCTAGTAATTATAATATTTACAGTTCTCATCACACAACTTGATGACAGCATATATAAAAACTAGTGGCATAGCCTACTCATTGCAATATTTACAGTATTCCTAAAACAAGAATGATCCAAGGTGATAATCAAAACATTGGGTGCTATTTAACAAGAATTTACCCATAAGACACATGTACATTACAAAGCAAACAAAAAAATTGGCTAATGATATGCAATTAATACAGCTATTTCCAATTCAACATTTGAGTAGTGCAACAACACAACAACATTAAAACAACATTTCTCACTTGTATTGAAATTTTGCTCGTCTCTCTTTCAAAGCAGCAAAGTGATCAATGACCCTCTCATTAAAATCAGGCATGTTCCTGACTAGTTCCCTCTCCATGGAAAGCATGGCCAGAGCATTGAGACGATCCTGTCCCATTGAGTTTCGCAGGAATGTCTTGATTCTCTTTAAGGTCGAGAAACACCTCTCAGCTTCAGCAGTTGTCATGGGAGTGGTTATGAGGATGTTCAACAGAGCCACAGTCTCAGATAGGGTCTCGTGGAGGTTGTTCCTCTGTAGAACCTGGTAGAGTGCCAATGCACCACTGCAGCCCTTGAAATCTGGACTCTCGTAGATAAGGGACAGTTCAGTCTTGAGCTTCGCCTTATTCAGCATGGGGTATGCCTTGGCAGTGGGGTTCAGAGCCTCATCAGGGAACACATGGGAGTACTGCTCAAACAGGTCTCCTTGTAGCAGCGTTGCACTCACAAGGTGGCTTGTGAAAGAGAACCTCTCGTTTGCATGGCCCAAGATGGTGTCACAGACCTGTCAAAATAAAGAGAGTATATCACAAATTGGAAGTACACTATGAGTTAAAAACACTGCCACCATCCATCCTTGAATGTAACTGTAAATACAGAAGGGGTGATTTTTTAACACTAGGTTCCAGAGGCCTTAAAAAGGAGGTCTGCATGACTTTAGAATACAATACAGTAAGGTATGCAATGAAGTGAAGTGAGAGAAAAATAGAACAAAAAAAGAAAATAAACAAACAAAACTACAAAATCATCTACCTCCCTAGACAGCCTCTGCTTGTCTTGCTCTCCCAAGGCCCTCCTTTTTCCTGTAGTTCCTGCTGCTACTTGCTGCTGCTCTGGAGATGAGCTCTGGTCCCTGAAACCGACAGACAAGGAGAGTGTGTGTTAGTATATGAACGTATACAGTATGTCAATGCAATTACCTACAGTTCCTGTCTTAGAAAACCAGTAATAATAGTATGTTTTGTCCTGTTTTAAGATCTCCTATACGAGCCATTACAGAGCCTATATTAAAAGGGAGTTAGGAAAAAGGCAAATAATATAGTTTCCCTGAATATGAAACGCTGCCATCAGGCAGAAGAATGTGTATTAAGATGCAAATCAAATCGCTTAAAATGATAATTTGTTCTGGCCTCCATTAAGCTGATGCAATAGAACGTGCAATAGAATAATGTGCAATAAATAGGAAAGTACTTAACTTTAGCACTCATACTTTAGCACCTGCACCTTATTCCCAAGTTCAAGTGCAATAGTTATAGTTAATAGTTTTTAATGAATCAATCATTCACTGTGCCCAAGACAGATTTCCCCATGGTGACAATAAAGTGTAACTTATCTTACCGTATGGCTTGAACACTGCTTGTGAAGCTCAGCAGAGCACGTTTGATGAAGACTGCATCAATGTCCTTCTTCTGCAGCTGTTGGTACCTAATGTCAACGTGAGGCATGATTTGATGAAATAGATGCAGGAAAAACTTGAAGTCATCGTCCTGCAGCATCCTCAGGTAGCCAGATGCCTCCCTCACTGTGGTGCAGTCAAATGAGCCGTCTGTGCTGATGGCTTCAAAACACTCTATGAGGTCATCTAGGTTCTCATAGACTGTGTTCACGACCCTGCTGTTGAAGTTCCATCTTGTGGCCGATGCTCTTGGCAGCCTTCGTGCAACAACCTGGTCGAGGATGGTGGTGCGTTTGGGTGACCGACTAAAAAAACTAGAAATGCCATTCAGATCCGAGAAAAAAACCCTCACTGCTGGGACCTGAGAAGTGGCTTGCTGCATGATCAAATTCAGCTGGTGTGCATAGCAATGTAAATAATGTGCATTTTTGTAATGCTCTCGCACTTTTTGCTGCACACCAGCCTTCTCTCCTCTCATCACATTGGCCCCGTCATATGCTTGCGCGATGAGTTTACCCCTCTCTTCCTCGGTGAATAGACTGTTCAGTCTCTCCATAATAGCAGTGGCAATCGAGTCAGCCGTTGAAGACGAGAGGGGGACAAACTCAAAAAAACGCTCTTGAACAGCATGGCTCCCATCAATGTATCGCAATACCATGACCATCTGAGTCTGAGTCGAGACGTCCGTTGTTTCGTCAGCTTGTATCGCAACGAAGCTGGCCGACTTCACCTCCTCCGTAATGCGTGCCCTAATGACAGCTGCCATGCAGTCGAGCAGCTCATTTTGGACGGTCTTGGATGTGCCTTTAAAGACGGTGGCCGTTTTTAAATGCTCCTCAAAAACTTCATCTAGGGATGCAATAAACTGTACCAATCCTCGAAAAATTCCGGGGTTGCTGGATCCCTCGCTCTCGTCTCGGCCTCGCAAGGCCAACTCGAATACACCGCAGAACTTAACACCGTCGATCA
Organism: Platichthys flesus; assembly: GCF_949316205.1. Lineage (NCBI taxonomy): Eukaryota > Metazoa > Chordata > Actinopteri > Pleuronectiformes > Pleuronectidae > Platichthys > Platichthys flesus. Next base: position 25,348,444 of record NC_084947.1, on the reverse strand, counting down.
GGCGGCCCAGAATGTGGCGATTTTTTCCCACCTCATCATTGTGCCGACGCAGTGCTAGCCTGTAGCCATCGTCCAACTGCGTAGCAATGTTGACGCTCCCAAACGCTGACAGTTTTAAGCAGCTGTCAATGTGGATCCTCGATGCTTCATGCTTTTTTATTTTTTCGGACAGATGATGCATATCTTTGAAACCTGTTGTAGTCCAAGGTGTTTCCGTGGTGCAGCCATCAGGGTGGATGAGGACGCAGGGGTAGCAGAAGAGTCCGTTGGCTAGCTCGCATCCTGCTAGCCAGTTTTTCCTCTCGTACCAGCACCGCGAAAATCCCCTGGTGTACGACTTGCCTCCTTTCTTTGATATTTGTTTTATATTTAAATTTGGTCGGGGTGGTCCTAATTGTTTAACAGCCAATTTTTCCTGATTGCTTCGACGACTAAATGGTAATTCTCTAAATGAAATGATGGAGTTGCTCTGAGCTGTAATATTCGCCATGACGATCGTGAACGTGACTGCGGCGGCAGCAAAGCACCACGTGACGTTCACTGTAGTGTACGTATGATATGACGGAATCACGTTAGTGCAAGCACTCCCGGAACCCATAGAGAATGCATTGCAGGGCTTGCAGTTTGAAAAAAAAGCTTTTACATGAAAGTCAATGAGAGCGCTGGGGGCGATTTCCAGGCAGGCTGAAATCGCCCATAGCGCTCGGTTGGTATGAAACACAACTGCTCAGAGGAAAACAGGCTTAATTTTTTACAAAATGTATTGGTTAGCATCATTATCACTAAAAAATATATACATATGATATATTATTAAAAAAAAATATTAGGCATATTATCTTTTTTTTTTTTTTTTTTTTTTTTGACTCAAGGAGGGCGGCGCCCTATCGCCCTCTATTGGCCGGCCGCCCCTGGCCTTTAGAGTCTTTAACGACTTCCTGCTGGAGCCTGATAATAATGAATTACAATAGTCCAGTCTCGATGTAACAAAGGCGTGGACTAGTTTTTCTGCATCTTTTTGTGAAAGGACATGTCTAATTTTTGAAATATTACGCAAGTGGAAAAAAGCGGTCCTAGAAATTTGTTTTAAGTGACTATTAAAGGATAAATCAGGATCGAAGATCACTCCCAAGTTCCTGACTGTTTCATTGGAAGCAAGGGCAATGTCGTCTAGCGCAGCTATATCATTAGATAATGCATCTCTAAGGTGTTTGGGGCCAAGTATTATAACCTCTGTTTTGTCTGAGTTTAATAAGAGAAAATTGCGGGTCATCCAGGTTTTTATGTCCTTGAGACATGTTCGAAGTTTAGTTAATGTCACAACAAGATGTGACATCCTCTGCCCTTAACCGACAACAAGAGAAATGAAAAACGATGGTAAAAGAATGTAGAAAACCTCAGAAAGAGCCATATGTGAGGGATCCTTCTCCCAGGACAGACAGAAGTGCAATAGATGTCAAGGTAAAGGAGAACATCAGCAAGATAAGGGTGTTTGCAGCATTGATAAGAACAAACACTTTGTCTCAAAACTGAAGGTCAATGAATTGATAGATTATTGTCAGTAATGGTCGAGTATCTGAGGAGAAATATTATATATCAGGCAGTGTCATCAGGCTTGTTGTAATCATAGTCCATTAACAGAGGCCAGCACGATTAAGGATCCGCCATTTTCATCACGTTCAGCCAGCACGATACATAATCCACCATACAGGACACAAGAAGTGAGAGCTGGTTGCACCAAATGCTCTTTAACACACCGATATTTAACTGTGAACTCTATTAAACAGTTGTTGCTATCTTCATTATTAACATCAGCTTATTATCCTCTTATTGACTCCGCCCTTTCCCCCTCGCAAAATGAATAGTGCACATCTCTACAATTACAGGGTCTTTATGAATAATCTTGGTATCTAAATGGATTCCTGCAGAGGAGAGAGCATCAGTGTAGATGTTACTGGGTCAAAATAAATGAAGATGGTGGAAGTAGACGAGGCAGGAAGGACTTATTAAACATACCGGGGCTGTTTGCATGTTTGTATAAGAGAACAGGGCAGATGAGACAGATCTGAAACCCTGACATTGTAGGAGTTAAATAAGTCCATGGATGTAAACTTGCGATAACCCCCTAAGAAGAAGAAAACTCCAGTGGAGAAAACAGAAAAGGGTGAGATTATATTTCTGTTTCTGTATCTATTTGTATGGTTAACATGAATTAGCATGAGCATTAGCTGCAGAAGCTTCCGTGATGGAACCCATGTGTGTTTTTGATACATGCTTTTTATCAAAAAGACGCTGATTTAAAACAACAACAAAAGATTTGTTTTTTAAAGTTTGTTTTTTCGAGAAACATTGGACTCGTGTGACACAAGAGATTAGTCGGAGTGAAAAATGTGTGCGAAAAGTTAAACGACAGAGTCTTGGCCCGGAAATACACTTGTTTACACCGGAAGTGGCTACATATAAGCCGCTAACGCAACAAGGTATTTCGATCAATGTCGTTCTCTGTTTACCTGCTGGCTTCGGTAAAAGGATTATAATATCTGCTTTGATTTAAACATTTGTGCCTATAAAAAACAAGTGCTACCACAAAATCACTACTTCCTGTATTTGTGTTTGTTCAAACTTTAAATAAAAACTAGGGCTACGTTGTAGCACTTGCGGGCCCGAGAACCCGCACGTTGAAGCCTGTAGCGGTCGGTGGAGAGAGCGATTGAAGACCAAGCGCACGTCTCCACGTTGCATGCGTTTTGCGCACTGCGGCAAGATAAACGCTTCACTATCTTCGTCCGTAACGTGATGTCGATCCTTGCCTGCTAATTGCTCATTACAGTCCACGCTTTCAGTTGCACGTCACACTGTGAAAATTACATGTGAATCGAATGATAGTTGAAAAACAAAGTTTACTTCCTGTTGCCAGTAGGTGGCGCCATCACTATTATCAAACAGACCGGATCTGTTCAAGTAGGTGCTCTGATGTAGCGTGAGCAATTTTTTGTAAATTGGACAATTTTACCACAACGTAGTTTTCACACTGATCAGTAGGTGGCGCTATGACCCTAACCCTAATATTCAGATGTGGAGCTGTTCAGGTCACGATAGTGACCAGAGGTCAGTAGTTTGGAGCCCGTTGGATAATGCAGAGTGGATTAAAAAAGTATTTCCTGTTTCATGGATAATCAATAGGTGGCGCTATGACAGGAAATATTGACACATAGAGCTGTTCAGGCTTGTACTCTAATCATGTGACAGAAGTGTGGTAGTAATAGGACAATGCACAGTGGACTTATGAAAACATCGTCTCGTCTGGCGAAGGATGATCCTTCGCCAAACATCAATGTTTACATGGTTTGAGGAAATGTCACAATTCTGACATTGATCCAATGACTTGACTGAGCTCATTTGAGCTGTATATTGTAAAGCAGCAAGGAGCAGTTCATCAAAATATAAAACATGTCACTTCCTGTAGCCACCAAGGGGCGCTGTGATTTCAAGTCATGATTTCTGTGTAGATGTCATCAGGCCGGGACACTTGTCTTACATGTCTAGTTTGGACCCGATTGGACCAAATATGTCAGATATACAGAAGCTTGTGTTTTGATGGCGTGTAACCAAACTTTGACGCCACGCCACGGTCACTTGGTGTGACGGAAAATAAATCCCTGAATCTGTTTTTATTTCAATCTTGTTGTGATGACACTCATCTGAATTTAAGTTGATCTGATGAAAGCTCTACGACAAGTACATCAAAGTAAAAATGTGGAATATGGCTAAAAGGGCCACTAAATTCAAAATTGAAAATTCCTCCAGAATACAAAAATGTTCACCACTTTCTAACTTTCTGCCAATTTTGCTAAGAATTTGAGCATGGTAAAGCCTTAAAAAAGCCAATTAATCTGCATGAATAATAATAATAACTAGGGCTACGTTGTAGCACTAACGGGCCCGAGCACAGGCGATTTCAAGTCTGTTGCGGTTGTCGATGAAAGAGCGTTCGATGACCAAGCGCTCGTCTCCGTGTTACATGCGTTTGAGCACTGCAGCAAGTATAAACGCCTCACTTTCTGTAGCTAGCAGGTGGTGCTATCGTTTTAAATCATGGTGTCTTTGTAGATGTCATCAGGTCGCGACTCTTGTCTTACATGTCTGGTTTGGACTGGATTGGACCAAATATGTCCAAGATACAGAAGCTCATGTTTTAATGGCGTGTAATCAAACTTTGACGTCACGCCAAGGTCACACCGTGAGACAAGAAATTGATCTTTTAATAACTTTTCATCTCCATTTTGTTGTGATGACACTCAACTAAATTTCACGTTGATCTGATGAAAGCTCTACAACAAGTACATCAAAGTAAAAGTTTGGAATATGGCCAAAACGGCTACCAAATCCAAAATGGCGGGCTTCCTGTGTGGTTTAGCATATCTGTCCAAGAGACTTATTTCTCTGTCATGAAAAGACACATGTCACTAACGATTTTTGTAGATGTAGACCAATCGTAGTGCCGGGGCTGCCCTTTAGGGGGCGCTAGTCGGTTATTTTGACACGTCCATTCCTTAAAACTATCTGTATATCTTCAGGGGTGGGCTGTTGATACATATGTAGTTTGAGGGAGCTGGACCCATGAACACAGAAGTTACAGCAATTTCGTGTGTCACGGCGAGTTGAACTTTGATGACACGCCATTAATAATCCGCATGATGAAAAGTCACAGTAATCGTAAGCCTACATCAGGGCTTTTTTTTTTTTAAACTAACAATTTAGTAGCACTTAAATGGCACTTACTCAGAGGACGTTCTAGTTTTCTTTATTTTGAACCGGGCCGCGGGTCATTTGGTACCAGGATGCCCAGAAAGAATAAACAACTTACATTATTTCCGTTTTATTTATAATCTTATTCTGAACGGTGTTTTATTTTGAAAAATGACCGATCCTCTCCGTTATGACTCATGCTTTACGCATGTCAAGATGCTTGTCTCGGTCACGTTTTCGCTGAACACAAACCCAGCCGGTATTTGTCGGACCCATTTGTCAACAAACCAGGTGATCCAGCATGTCTGTGCAAGGAGAAGATCAGCTGCTGGAGATCGCAAATGATGGCGGCCTTAAAAGTATGTTCGAGAAAACAACTCTGCCGGTGTTCTGGATTAAAGTCACGGCAGAATACCCTGAGATCGCCACAAGAGCACTAACAACTCTGTTGCCATTTCGTACATCATATCTGTGCGAAGCAGAGTTTTCTGCTGTGACGGCAACCAAAATGAAATTACGGAGTAGACTGGCAGTGGCGATTCTACATGGATTTGCGCCCCGGGACATGGTTTTTAATTTGAAGTTTTTTTTTATTATTATTTTTTGTTTCTAAGAGTCTTCTTAATTTGTTGGGTCTCATAGAGTTTTCAGACATAAATAACACACTGGTCTCTCCTCATGTCCTACCACATTGACTGTGAACCAGGCGTCATCGTACTTTCTTTTCAACTTGGTTTTTGAACACCGTCTCTTGTTTGTCCCTGACTGTCACTGGCTGCTTGACGTGAACAAGCTCTGATCTCACTGTGTGTGTGTCTCTGAGAGAGTGAGCAGGGCGGGGGCGGAGCCCAGGGGCCTGTGTGTGTGCTTTCCGTCCGTGAAAAATATGCGTGACAGGCACAACCCTGTTCAGGGATCCGCTGCAGAGGAGCTGAAGAGCCGCCCGCGGCTTTAGATCCTCGGGTGGCCGGCTACGGCAAAAGAGCGATTTGTTTACTGTTCTGCCGTTAAAGAGATGTGGACGTTAAAACATTGGTTCGGCTGATTCTGATTAGTTTATGCCTCGTGGGGCTCGCCACACAGTTTGAGAACCACTGCTTTATACAGTGGATCCCCCGTCCCCCCTTGTCCGTTCCTAATAGAAAACTGCTTTGCGGGCCAGATGATTGTTATTTGTGCTCGTGCCGCCCACCAGTCATGAGAAAGTGCCGCCCCAGGCGGCTGCCAAGTTGCCCGTGCCCAAAACCGCCACTGTAGACTGGACATCAGCAACACACTTTGGGTGTTATTGTCACTATTAGCCCTAGATGGGACCGCCTTGTTGCAGAGAAACAGGCTCAGGGCTTCCACTGATTCAGCGTTGTGGTTAGTTATATTTTTCATGCACTTTATAGTTGTTTTTTATTTGTGATTAAATCATTGTTACTCACTGTTGTGTTGTTGGTGCAATGTTACGAGGACGCTGCTAATACAGTTGCATAAGAATACACCTCAGTTTCACATTTATTATATACCCCAGTTGTTATGCTAGTCGGATATCATTATATTGTGTCGTATTTATCTGCCACATACGGAGCCCTTCTAGTGACATCGGTTGAATTTTTTTTATGGCAAAGGATGGCAAAGGTCCATTTTTGTCACAGTATGATTTAATTATGATGTTATTCACCTCATTAATTGTCATGCATTGTCATGTTGTAATTCAATTCAGAGGCCTACTATGCAGTTTTATTTTGTATTTGTTGGTGCACTTGGAAGTAAATTCTAAACAACTGATACAGTTCACCTGAACTGAGTGATTCATTTTTAAACACATTTCCTTGATAGACTACCATGCACTTTTAAGTTGTTGTAATTCTATTCCGTTCCATGAAATGCACGTTGTTTGATGGAGATACATTTGATTCTGCCTGTCACTCAAATCAGTTTAATCTTACGTATTGAGGATAATGACCAGTAAAGGTGTGTTGGTACAGCTATGTACAATGAAGTGCATGTTTTGTTAGTAAATTGCATTTCTCCAATTGTCTGTTAATATAGCTTGGTTATTGCTCACCTGGCTTGATTTTTGAATCCTTGGGCCTATGCGTCCTCTTGGGCATAGTTTGTAAAGCTTTTACAAAATAAAATATATTGACTCCGTCAGTATGTTGTTGTAATTTCTTGTTACCGTGATCACTCATATCCTCCGGCCCCTGACTTTGCCTCAGTTTCAAGAACCGGCCCCAGCTCCAAACTAATTGAAGAGCCCTGGCCATCAATGTCTTGAGACCCATTAGACACAGTTTGACATGGTTTCACAAAGTGGATGAGGAGAAATACATCCAAGTGTAAAATGTACCAAAAACAAAACATTTCCTGCTGCCACCAGGAGGCGCTGTGATTTTAAGTCACAATATCTTGTAGATGTCTTCAGGTCGCAACTATTGTCATACATGTGTAGTTTGGAGTCGATTGGACCAAATATGTCTGAGATAGAGAAGCTCGTGTTTTGATGGCGTTTCATCAAACTTTGACGCCACGCCACGGTCAGACGGTGTGACGAAAATTTTATCTTTCAATAACTTTTGATCTCCATTTTGTTGTGATGACACTCATCTTAATTTTAAGTTGATATGGTGAAAACTCTACGAGAAGTTCATCAAAGTAAAAATATGGAATATGAACAAAATGGCCACTTAATCCAAAATGGCGGGCTTCCTGTTAATTTTTTCATAATGGTCATTGAGGCTTTTTTGTGCATCTTGTCATGATACAAAACTATTCTCATTTTCGTGAGGATCAGTGAATGCTAAATGGGGGGCTTTTCCGTAGGTGGCGCTGTTGAGCCATTTTGCCACGCCCATTTCCAAATACTCCAGAATACGTACATTTACACCACTTTCTAATTTACTGCAAACTTTTACAACTTTTTGAGCATGTTTAAAAATTCTCAGAATAATCCTTTCAATTTCAATAGGGCCTCTCACCAGAGGTGCTCGGGCCCTAATAATAATCATTACGATTTCAATAGGGTCTCAACTGACCTTTCGTGTCAGTGCTCTGGCCCTAATTACAGTTTTTCACAATTGTTAAAACACGTTTTTCAAAACAACAATAACGGCTTTCTCAAAACTGCACACAGAAAACTGAAAACCTCACACACAAAATGCTAAACCTGTCACTCCCTTTGCAAGATGATTCTTTGCCATCAAATGTCTTACCTGTTTACAAAATGGAACTCATGTTTTCAATCTGTACACACAGCCATAATTTCAAATGACACACACATACCATTCATTGAGTACACACAACTAAGCATTTGCTTGCACACTACCAAGCATTTACAGCACACTGAAGTGCAAAATTGAAAACACAATCATCAAAATGGAACACACCATATGAAAGACATTGACTCTGGAGAATGAGCCATTTCTCCTTTTGTAAAATGTCTCAGTGTAGGCCCACTTTTTTCATAGTCAAACATAAAACAGGACACAAATATGAGTTTATTTATTTATTTCGGTACACACAGAGAACACCGGCCTGTTCAACCCCCCAACCCCCCTTTACAAAAATTACAGTTTATCACAATTGTTAACACACGTTTTTCAAAGCATAACGGCTTTCTCAAAACTGCACACAGAAAACTAAAAACCTCACACACAAAATGCTGACAGGCCTCGACACTCACGTCGCCACAGGCCTCCTCCATGGCCTGGAGCAGTGGGACCCGGTCCTGTGGGTTCCGTCCACCTCCAAGCTGAAAAGAATTCCTCAATAGGATTCAGGAAAGAAGAATAAGGTGGAAGGTATAGAACGGGAAAATGGGGGTGGTCCTTGAACCCCTCACGCACTTGAGCAGCCCGGTGGAAGCTCACATTGTCCCAGATGACAACGTGATGGATCCGCTGTGGGTCATCTACCTGGCCAGGTGGTACCAGCAGGTCATGCAGGCCATCCAGGAAGACGAGGAGATGGGCAGCGTTATAGGCCCCTAGGTGGGCATGACAGTGCAAGATAATGCAAGTTACAGTATGGACACAGAGAGGTCAACACAGAGGGCTACAGTGAGACACTGTAGAAAAGGAACAACATTTGATTACAGGTACAATACATGCATGTGTCAGTGCTGAATGTTGGTACCTACAAGCACAAACTCTCGCCGTAACTCCTTCATGCCTCTGTTCCGTTCAAATGGGACCCTGAACCCTTGTTTCATCCGCATGGCAGTCCTATGAAGAATACAGTCCAATGTAGAGAGGCTGACGGTCTGGACGTTTCTAAATGTAGCATGGTCAGCCAGGATCTTAGTTTTTATTTGTCTGAGTGTGATAGAGTTGTTCTCACGAACCATATCTACAATTTCAGTCTCCTGTTCGGCTGTGAAAATTAGGTGAAATTGCTCAACAGACCTGAATGTTTAGAGATTTGAGTGTTTGTGTGTTGTAGGCTGATGCTTAGAGATTTTACTTGAGAAGTGTGTGCAACAACTGAAAATTGTGTGTAGTGTTTTGACAACAAGGTGATGTGCAATTGACATCAGAGTGTAAAGAAGGAAAGTCAGAGTCTAATGCAGATAAGGGAGTGTGAAGTAGTGCCAAATTGGGTCGAGCGATTGGTACATGAAGTGAAGGTTGTGCAAATTGTGCCGAATTATTGCTTTTTGTGTGTTAACAACTGAGAAAAACTGTAAGATGTGTGTGTGTGTCTGTGTGTCTGTGTGTGTCTGTCTGTGTCTGTGTGTGTGTGTGTGTGTGTGTTTGTCGGGGGCGGGGAGTGAGGGGGGGGTGGGTTGTTGGTGAGAGGGGGGGCGGGGCGGTGAGAGGGGGGGGTGGGCACTCAAAACAGGTCAATCTGAGGAAGGCTGTTTTAGTTAAACTCTGTTATTGCTCATCATTGGGCTAGGGAATGGTTACCCCCCCCCCCCCCCCCCCCCAAAAAAACCCCCCAGCTCTTTATCATGTATGCCCATAATATTCCATGTACATATTTTATTACAGCGCTAGCCTCAATTATAGCACAATAATAGAGAGTGGCTGTTGTCCTCAATCTGTATTTACTTTTGAGTCCATAATGACTTTGATATTTTTGAGTCCATAAAATCAACGCAAGCTAATATTTTGTCAGGCCTATAACTGCCATATTGATGTCTTTTCATTAATAAATGTACCCTACTAAACATGCTTGTCATGTCAGTAGGATTCTTAGGATATCCTGACATAAAAGGTACAAAATTGTTAAAGAACCTAAGTAGTAAAAGTCATATCCACAAAAGCAGCTGACATGAATTTAAAGTGAGAGGAGTGGAAAAGAGGATTAAAGTGAGCATTGAGTCACTGCTACCATCTACTGGTGCAATCGGGAGGGCCGGTGAAGAGGACAATGTGAGCTTGGCACTCAGTATATAAAGCTTTTCTGATCATAGCGGTACCGATGTTTCTTTGTTGTATGAACGCTAACCAGTCCTCAGGGGTGGCACTGGATCAAGCCTTGGACATGACTTTGTCTCTGTTGGCAGTGGACACTGTATCTGTTTTTAATTCTGGGACATTTGAAGGCGGCGTATCCGTTAGCAATAACACTAAAAGGCTGGGAATAGTTTTCCAATCTCTTGGCTGGATTAGAAATGGAAAATATTCTTCAAAATGAATGATAAAGGGAAGTTGCTCTTTATAAGTGCTAGATGCTGCACATTTCACCATTACTAATGCAGTACCTGTTTTAATCCTGTTTGGAATGGGCTGTGTACTTGGGCAGCTCCTCGTCATTAGTCATTGGTTAACGGTTACTTTTTAATGTTTGTCTGCTGGATGGCTTGTGCAATAGCTTCTTATAAGCAGTCTATGTGGCAGAGTGGAGTTAAATAAAACTGTGTGTTCATCCTACCTGGTCTGCAATGAAGATTTGATAGTCAATGTTTTTCAAAATATGAAACTGAATAGTCTGAAATGGTGAAAGGGTTTGTGAATGATGAAAAAAATGTATCCAATAATCTGGTAGCAAATTCGACCCACAATTTAACCCATTTGCCAACTGCTATTGAATTTGATCTGGAAAGGGAAATGAGGACATGTTCTAGCCTGACGTTGTCATACTCACAATTCTAGTCAGAATGTGAGTCTGATACCGCTCCATTGGGCTGTGATTATGGGGCGTGTTTCAACCACACCAGGAAATAAAATTCCTCTTCGCTCAATTGGATAGACCTACAACCAATCAGAGCAACGTATGTAAAGCGACGCATAGTTGTTGTCAACAGACCTCAACTGCACGCACGCTGGAAGAAGTAGAAGATCAATAAAAACGATTTTTGCCGGGGTTGTAAAAATTGAGAGAAACAGTTAATGTAACAGCCCCAACATCCCCCCCCCCCCCCGAACATGACGCAGAGTTTCTCTACTGATGGCACACGGCTCTTTAATGTTCACTTCATCGTAGCCGTAAATACACCATAAAACTGGAATGACATTAAGTAAATGATATTTTAATCCATAAAACCAAACACAAACATTAAAATATAACAAACAAACAAATCACCACGAGAGAAGTCTGATGCGTTAACGGGACAGCGACTCCCTGAGATGCTGTGTATGTGCTAAAGTCTTGCCTCCGTGCAATTCTTTCGACGATTTGTACCAAGATACTCTCAATGGCAAACATGTTCATGTCTTCAATGGAGGCAAATACTACAGAGAAGTCGGGTATGGTCTATACCATTGCCATTATTGTTTTTGGAGGCTAATCAGAGATGAGGAACAAAGGCAGCGAGAGGAGGAGAGGAGGAGAGAAGAAGAGAGATAGAGAGGGGAGCAGAGAAAAGAAGAGGAGAGAAAGAGAGAGCATCAGAGACAAGAAGAGGAGCGACAGAGAGAGGAGCAGAGAAAAGAAGAGGAGAGAAAGAGAAAGATTCAGGAGGCTGAAAATAGGAGACAAGAAGAACTTAATCAAAGACTTGAGGAATCACAAAGGCAAGCGGAAGACCATGAAGAGAGCACCATGAAAGAGGAACTTGTGACCAAACAACACGTTCTAATAAGCCATCTGGATGAGTTTTATGTAAAATACGAATCTGATTATGATGATCTTCTGGAAACTCTTTCATCAAAATGCAGCATCCCAGTTTCAGACCTCAGTCTGGTTCAGCTGAGTTCTGACCAGCTGGGCAGCATCCTGTCAGCCCTGGACAAACTCCTCTTTGATGAATGGATCAGTGCTCCTCCATCTCTGAGCACTCTGCAGCATGCCCAGGTGTTAATCACAGAGCTGTGTGCCCTGTCCCTGGAGATATCTGAGGGAGTTTCCCTGAAGGGCATCTCCAATTAATGTGCAGTCCCTGGTTAGCCACATCAGCCAATCAGCATACAATGTCTCTGAGAGTTTCCTGCTGACTCAAGCCCTGTACCTGAACCTGATGCACTTCTTCACTGACCCTGGCAGCTGTGATGCAGCTTTCATAGCTAAACAATGGGCTGAGCAGTACCTCACAGCTGAAGATCTCTTTCTTATAGAATTCTTGGGCACGCTCACAACATCACTACAGAGTGCAGTTGGAAGAGCCTCCATGTTCATTTTGAAGATGGAGATCCAGTGATTGAAGATTCTCCTATCCACACTCACATATCTAAATGGCAAGGAGAGACATGTAGGATCCATTGAAATACTCCTCAGAATTGTGCAAACAAACAAGTGGACACCAACAGAGGCAGTGACTCTGCTGAAAGTGCTGTCAGAGAAATATAAAGAGGATGCTCCCATCACTGAAGTGCTCACATTAGTACAAGTGTTTGACCTATCACCAGAGTGGACGGATGACCTTGGACACTCCCTCAGCCAAGCTCTGGAAATCCTTGGTCCTGAGAGATTCCTACTTGACTTCTGTAAAACTCTCAGAAAACAAGATGAGAGCAGTCTAGATTCAGATCTAGCTGAATTAAAAACACTGAATAACTGAGATGAGTCTGTTGTCACCATGATAAAAAAACATTACCAACGGTGTCCTAAAATATTCAGAAAATGCCCCAAAAGGTGAACCTTTTATGAGAGATTCCTTCAAAAGTGGAAACCTGAATGCAAATGAAATCCAAAATTCACTCTCTCAGCTGTGCAAAGCAGTGTCTGATACAAAAGGCTGGTGGCCAACAATGTTGCAGATGCTGAGGTGGTGTGTGCTGGTGCTGACTGAGAAGACCGCAACACAAGGATTGGTTGGTGTGGAGTTGGACCCATGTGTCACAGCCATGGATGCAGCCACAAAAGTCCTCATGGGAAAGAAAGTGGACATTGTGTTGAGCTCTAACATTCACTCACTCAAACTAAAGAGTGGTCTGACTTCTACAAACACCTGGGGATTTCACTCAACACAAACTTGAGGAAGGATAATACATCAGTGATGGTTGTCTATGAAGCCGACATTGTGTATGGTACAATGGATGAGTTTGTGTCTGATTACCTTCAATGTGGTTTGAAGGGAATGGAAGCGGGGAGCCCTCTCCTTAGTCGAGGATTTATCATTGAAGACAGATGCCTCAGTGCTTCCTATAATCTGGAACTCTCAGTGCTCAAGGAAAATTATGCTTTGGTGTTTGCTGCAGACACTCTGAAAAGCCTTATGGGTACTTTTTACAGTGAGGAGATGGAACTGAGAGACAGATTTATCAAGGCTCTTTTTCAGGTTCTACATTCTAACCTTGACAAACGCACAGATGAAGACAGTAAAGTCATAGCCATTTCACAGAAATGCACTGGAAAAGATTTGCCTTCCAATAAGGTCTACGTCCTGTCCATTCTTGAGAAACTCCTCCAAGAGTTTAGTGGAGAAACGGAATGTGAGAAACAAGGGGCATCCCTGATAGGCAACTTGTGTTTGGAGATTCTTTTTTCCCCATGCAGGGCAATTCAAGATGGTGTCAAATCTTATAGCACAAAAAAGATGGTCACCAGAGGAAGTTTTAGCCCTCCTTGTAACATTAACTGACCACCATCACGATAAAGACAGTATTTCTATCATGAAGATTTTACATCTGATAGAAACATATCAAGTGTCTTCTAAGTGGACAGATGGGAAGAATCAGTCTCTCCTTGAGCTCTTGAGCATGCTTGATGAAATACGGCAGATGAAAAACATTGATGAAAAAACCCTAGAGAAGTCTTATTAAGCAAGCTAAGAAGCTAAGTCATAGCATAAACACGGAAGACTTGCAGGAGATACTAGCAGTGTTATGCAATGCTGTAGACGTGTGCAAAGCTGAAGAAAAGTGGTGGCCCAGATCCACTCAGTTGACAAGCTGGTGCTTCTTGGCCTTGTCTGACACTGGAAAGCTTCTGGAAATGGGAACTGGAGAGGGCAAGTCATGCGTCATAGCAATGTTTGCAGCGCAGCATGTATTCCAGGGCGAAAAGGTTGATGTGGTGTCCAGCTCATCGGTTTTATGTCAAAGAGATGCAGAAGAATGGAACAAATTCTACAAGTACTTTGACATCACGGCTGACACAAATACAAACAAGACTAAAGATGAGGATAGAAAAAAATGCTACCAGAAGGACGTGGTCTATGGAACAATTGAAACCTTTGCTGCAGATCACCTTCGCCAGATATTTGAGATGAAGGATGTGAGAACAGATCGCAGCTATCAGTGTATCATCATCGATGAAGTGGACTCACTGCTATTGGATCAGGGAGTGCAGCTGACATATCTCTCCAGCCCCATGGTCTCCATGCAGCACCTGAATGTTATCCTGGCCATGATCTGGGGCCATGCCTACCAGTATGGCTTCTTGTCCACAGGACACATCACATTCGTACAGAGTCCCCCTTGTTCATTCTACAAGAGCATATTTGACTCAATCTACATGGATGGAATAGATGACCCCATGGACGTTTTACATATTGCTGAAGAGTCAGGGATTGTGCCTAAGGGATTTACAGAGGAAATGTACAATAGCGAAAATGACGAACTTCTCAGGAAACTTAAAACTGTGAGTCAGGATGACATGATGAATTTTTTCCAAAAGATTGAGCAGTATGTCCCCTATGGTTTCACTGTGTACACGTTAGATGATAATGGATTGCTCTTTCTGAGAAAGGCCACACTGTACAACAACCCAGACATTCCAGAACTTACATTTCTTGTTTTGGATGATGGCTTGTGTTCTGCTCTCTATGATTCTGAGGAAGATCTCGCCAAACACATCACAAAATTCATCTTAGATAAGATTCAGTACACTCCATGCACAAACAATACCGGGAAAATCAGCATCGCTGGGTTCCTGAAAAACCTCATAGAGTAAATTGCAAGTTTGGGTTCAGAATGCCTTTCTGGCAAAGAGACTGAGGCAAGGACGAGAGTATGTTGTGGAAAATGACTGTCTGTCCCGTTGACTACAGATCTACGGGTATCGTGGAACTAAAAAGGAAATGGGGTGACGGCCTGCAACAGTTTGTTGAGATCAAACACCAAATCCAAATGAGCACGATCTCAACAGTGACCAACTTTATCTCTAACCTCTCCTTTTTTGAAAAATATATGGGACCACAGGGACACTGGGGAGTGAAACCAACATGCTGTTTTTGCAGGATCTATATCCCAATCTCTCAGCCTGTAAAATGCCAACTTTCAACCGGAGGAAATTATTTGAGGTCAAGGGCAATCTGGAGACTTCAGCTGAAGAGTGGAAATCTAAAATCACCCATGTGGTTATGGATCAAGTTTGCTCAAATTCATACAGAGAGGAAAGAGCAGCCTTGGTGATCTGTGAAACTATTACCAAAGCCAAAGAGCTCTATGAAGCGCTAAAACCATTCCAGGTCAAATCATTCTCTACAGCCGGAGTGACAAAGACAGTTTGAGCAAAATAGATAAGAAACTGGATCCTGGGGATGTCATTGTTGCCACAAACCTGGCTGGACGTGGCACTGACATCAAAGTGTCTAAAAAGGTGGACAAAAATGGAGGATTATTTGTGGTCCTCTCCTTCCTTTCTGAGAACACAAGAGTGGAACTTCAGGCATTTGGACGAACTGCACGCAAGGGTAAACCTGGATCTGCACAGATAATCATGACCACTGATCATGTACAGGAGTCCCTTAAGACAGTGTCTTCTCTGGAGGAGTGTTACACCCCCAGGTGGCTAGGAGTGGGGCATAGCATAAATGCAACAGGTATGGAGAAGTGAGGGTGCAATCACACAGAAACCATTACTCGATAAAAGGCAAAGAAAGTATTTATTTAAACAAAGCAACACAGGGATCAACAAGGACTCTCAGTGGCACCAAAGAAAAGAACACAAAAAAACCCCACCCCCACTTTACAGGTGCTTAGCACCCAAAAGTACAGCGGGTGGTGCTCACTCTAACCTGGGGTATTAACAAGAAGTAAACCTACGTGTGTGTTATATGTAGACCCCGGAGTATCTTACCTGTCCTCGTTGTCCCTGTGCGCACAACAAACAAACATTGACAAAGACGAAGACGAAACAAAAGTAGGCGGATAACAACTCAAATAATAAAGGTAAAACTGTATCAGCTAAACCAGCAAACACCTAAGCTAAGCCAAACAAAACAAACAGCGCTCTGCCACAGCTCCCACCAAAATGCCTCTTCTCTCTCCTCTCTCCAGCTAACAAAAAACAAAGGACTATTTAAAGGGGAAGGGTTGATTGTAGATGGGGACCAGGTGTGGTGATTTTCGTTATTGGAACCAGGTGAGATGATCGGCCATGATGCTTCTTCCTCTCTGCCCCTTCAATGATGCGTCCTGCCCAAGAGCTCCCCCTTCAGGTCCCTGCAGGCATCTCCAGGCACCCAGGAGGAGAAGACAAAAAAACACAAACAGAACACAATACATGTACACATATAGGACATACAGAACATGGTTCGTAACAAGGTGGCAAAGGAAACAAGGAATAGACTTGCAGCAAAAAGGATAAATGACATGATGGCTGATGTAACTGAGATGAAACTGCGGGAGGTCCTTTTCGCAGAGTACTGCAAGACCCTCCACGGAATTTACAGGAACATCGATGGAGATGAGCGAAGAGTTGTTGTTGCCGTCATGAATGAGTTCTGGGGGATTTGGTTGCAAACTAAATCAGAGGAAATTGACAACTTAAAAATAAATGAATTGGAAAAGAGCTTGAAAGATGATTTGTCCCTGGCACAAAGTCAGTCTCAAAGCAAGACTTCACCATGCTCCAGCATTTACCACTACATCAAGTTTGGGAATCTCGCACTGGGCGAAAAAAAATGGGATCTCGGCATGAAGCTATTTGAAAAAGCAATGGTACAAGATGAAAGTTGGGCAGCCATAGCTTTTTACAATCATGCATACTGCTCTATAAATCAGCAGAAGGGCGATTACCTGACTACGGCCAGCAATGATCTCAAGAAAGCACAGGAGTCTCTGAAGTACCTCAGCGAGGAATGCTTGGTCTGCCTGCAGTTTGTAAAAATGGCCTCTGTTGAATTAAAAAGCAGTGAACAACCAACCAGCCTTGAGAAACAGTTAACAACCAAGTGCAACTGGTTCAGCTACTTTGATAAAAACATTTGTGAGGCTATCGAGAAGCTGAAGGAAATAAAAGACAAAGGAAGGGATGCAACAACCAATAAATTACACATGTTTTCCCTGGTGTCAAGCACAGATGAAGATCTCCAAATAGAGGCCTACAATCTGTACAGTAAAGGTCTGGAATATGTGTTTTCCGTGGAAGAGCAGCCTCGGTTCCCATGGGAAGCTCTGCTGGTGTTCTGTCTCGGAATTCTGCAGATTGTTGGAGGGGCACTGCTCACTGCCTTTACGTTTGGAACATTAGCTCAAGTCAGCATGGGGCTGATCTTTGAAGGAATATCAGACTGCATCACTGGCATTGAGTCCATGATTACAGGAGAATTCAGTTGGCAATCATGGGCTATATAAAAAGCAATATCTATTGGTATTTCTCTCATTGGATTTGGCATTGGAAAGCTGATTACAAAGGGCTTCAAAGCTGCTAAAACGTTGGTCAAGGCAGTAGGAAAAAAACTTAAGTCATTACCAAAGTTTCTCTCCAAACAGGTTAAAGAAGGCCTTAGCGTTGTTACAAAGACAAATCTGAAGAATGCAGTGAAACAAACAGCAAAGAAAATGGCAGAATAATTAATTAGCTATGCATTTGGGAAGGCAGAAGATGCTGTATTGCAAGAAATATTGAAAGCAATTAAGAATCAGTTGAAAAAGGATATTGCAAATTATGTAAAAACCAACATGGAAAAGGATGCTTTGGCTGGATTGGTAGACTCCATTTTGCTCTCTCACCTTGAGGATAAAAAGCAAATGTCTGATCTCCTGCAGGATAAGAACAGAAAGAGCCAACTTCTGGGTATTTTCAAGCAGATAAGCAAAACAGCCTTACAGCCATTCTACGCTGACCTCGAATGGCAGAACAAGCTAAACTCATCCATCACTAAGGTTATTGACAGTGCAGCATCAAAGCTTTATTAGCAGATGCTTTGGTAGAAGTTTTCCACCAAAAGTTGTCAAGTCACTTTGTTTCCAATGCCATAGGCAAAGTGAATAATACCATTAGGGGTTATGTAAGAACTGGCGTGAAGAGTGAAAAAACAGAGGACAAACTCAGGGCTGGACAAAACAACAGATACATCTCATACATGTCAGTAGACATGAATTCAAAAGGTAAAGAGGACAGAGAGTCTGGTAAACGCTCAGAGTCTCATGCTGAAAAGATCAAGGACTCCTCGACAGCCACTACTATTCTTGATATCAGAGTCCTATCAGAAACCACTGGCACTAAGGTTGTCATCCTAACACAAGACAGCCATGGCAAGCTTACCAAAATGCAGGAGCTGAGCCCGAGCACCAAATCTGCTAGTCAAACTGTGACACTGATTTACACACCAAAGAGTTCACAACACCCAGACGGCCATTATGATGTGTCCATCAATAATAAGACGGTGATTGTAACCACCAAAGAAAAGAGCAGCCTGTTTCATGCTTTGGCACAAGGCATGAAACCAAAGGCCACCAAAGAAGAGATTGCCTTGGAAGCAGGTCGTCTCCGATCTTTGGAGGCCGACACTCTAGTGAAACACTCGGAACGATGGGAGCCTTTCCTCAAGTACAGAGAGAGGAGGGATGAAATCCGAGGAGGAGACTGGTATATGGCAAAGGAAGCTGGACTAATAAAGACAGTAAAAGAAAACAAAAAGGTGATCAAAGATGGAAAAGTGGAAAACTACAACGACTGTGTAAAACATGTAAACAGCAGGGCAAGCACTGGACAGTTCATAGCAGCTCATCAACCACCAGTGGGTAGTATAACGCAAGCTGGAGAATTGAATCAGAATAGCAAGTTAACCAAAGCCATGCTTGAACAGGCAACAAAGTCAACTGCTGATGTGGAAAATTACAAAAACCTTGGACATCCAACTATTTATGTGCCAACAAAAATACAATTTGAGTTTCCCAGTACAACAACAAAACAATTCAGGAAATTATTATGTTGTGAGTGCCCTAAAACTGACCATTCTGGGAGCAATGCCCAGATTTAAGTTCAATAGTGCCAAGAACGACAGAGACTTTCAGAACAACCGAGTGAGTAAAACCAGGCTTGCCATTTTCGAAAAAAACTTTGAGCAAGATTCTTCAAATTTGGTCAACAAATGGTTCAACCATCTTCATGACAAGGGTGTCATGACAAAGGTTGATCTTGACACCCTTACTGCAACAAGGGCTACGAGAATCCAACTGACCCACACAGGAAGCAAGTCTCCAAACTCCTCTAATGCAAAGGTAATATGACATTTAATGTAGAGGGTTTGATAAGGGAGTCTGGTTGGATGGTAAATGGAAAAGTGGCACGTGTTCACAGAGCAGCTTTGCATCCCATGCTGCAGCCATACCTGATCAGATCAAACATTTTAACTTAACTTTTAAATGTCCCCTTGACTAACCAGGCATCTGAGTGTCAGCTGAACATGTGTTCACTTAATTTCCTTCAAACAGCATTAGCAACACATGCTTGGCACCCTATCTGCATGCCACCAATTCATAAGGATAGTTGCCATGGGGATCAAATGAGCTCTTTGTAGTCAGATTGATAATGTAGTTTTATTCAAGGATGACAAAAGGCCATGTTTTCAAAATAATTATTCAAAGAGGATTTTTCAAATATGATCTCTTCTTTATCTATCCTTTGCTCCAAGCTAATTTAAGATCAATATGAGATTTAGACTATTTCCTCATATTTGTATGTATGTAGCTCCTGAGAGATGGTCTTCCTCTTGTCTCAACCTGATCCTTATTCCATATCTTTAATTATCCGACTTCTGTCTCCCCCCACTAATCTTTATTTGTGTCACTGAGAACCAAAACTCAGTTACACAACAGGCTTACACATGAGCCTACACAACTTCTTGCATTTGTTTCAGTGATCAAATTCCAATCAAAGAGGCAAAGAACACAGTGGAAGAATTCCTGGTCAGGATAATTCATCTCAAATAGATCTTGTTTCTTGCTCCTCATTTCTCCTAAAAAGGGAAGTTCAGTTGAAAAATTTGATGATTTTTATTTCCCAAGGGAAAAATTATGGATAATCTCGGGCAGCAAAATGTTCCTATATTTCTTGGCTATTTACTAAAATGTGTAAAAAACCTGACAAAGATCCCACTCTTGCAAAAAGTGGCAAAAATGTGCAAGTTTTACCTTGTTTTTGTTTATTCACTAAAACATACACAGAAGAGATGATTTACAGTGTATTATGGTTAGTAGTTGATCTAAGTGAAAAATGTACTTGTGTTATTTTTACAGTGGGATATTGACACCTGACAATATAGCTGGAAAAGAAGTCAGGAAAACTACAGAGGTCTACATACCTGTCATGACGTTCGTGTAGACACCTGTCGGTATTGATTATAAGGATGTTTTTGGAGGGTTTGGTAAATTTATATTGCTTGGAATTTAAAGCTATATCTTATCATACATTGGAATTTAGTATTCAAATGACAATGTAAGAGTTGCAACTTGCTATATAACCCAAAGATTACAGCAAGCAAATCTTATCCTATGTATTTCACATGTTTTTTAGAAAGCCTGTTTTAAAGTAAGTCTGAAAAAGTGAATTCCATGGTAAAATAAGTTGGCTGCCATTGGTTATTCAGATCGCTACAACAATCAAACATGCCTTCAAGAAATCTAGATGTGTAATCCGAGAAATCCTAAATGCTGTTCTGCGATGGAATAAGTGTATTTCAGGCTAAGTTGTGTTTATTGTTGCTTATGGCACATTTAAAATGGGATTTTCTAGCCTTTTAACTTTGATTGTTTTAACTTTAAAATAAGATTTAACTGACTATAACTTAAACCATGTAATTGAAACACAAAAGATGCTCTGTTGCTTTCTGTAGTAACCACGTGATTGATACAAGCTGTTGTTAAACTAAAGAGCATTCATCTATTCCAATGTGATCCTCAACTTAAAAGGAATTTTCTCTTTATTTTATTTCATTTTATGCGTGTTAATTTTGGGTTGTGGGTGAAGGTGTGGTGTGTGTGTGGGTGAGCTGTTTGGTTGTTGAACTATAAGTATCTATGTTCAGATATATGGTATATATACACTGTCTTACATGTATCCCACTTCGATATAATCTTCAGCTTTTTATACAATGAAGAATTTGTTGATGTTCATTATGGTTGTGAACATTTTAGTGTGGAGAATTTGTTACACTAGAAGACTGCAGTATCAGTCATGACTTCATAAACTGTGACCTACTGGAGTGACTAGATTTACTCTCTACAGATTCACCAAAACTCAATTCTGAACTTCCTGTGCAAGTATATTTGAGATTTATAGGGTACTGCATACCGGACATTCTAATCCTAACCCGTAATTCCTAGAATTAGGGTAAGGGTTAGGGTTAGGGCTATTCCTTTATATAATGTTCAGTCGTATATTCTTTGGCTTATCATTGCTGTGTGAAAATCTCAAAATAAATCAAATTATCAACAACATAAGTATTTCTGTTTATTTCAGCAAAGATTCCATCTGTACAGCTGCTTGAGGCAACCTGAAATAACATGTCCTGTCTTACAGAATTCCAAATATAGTCATGTGCATTATACATACCATGAAAAATTACTGCACCACAAACCCATGATATGGCTGTAAATAAATAAACTTGAACTCTGCTTTTGGGGGAGGTAGGGGTAGATTCTCACATTCAGTTCGAGAGGTTGACCACATCTGTACGTTTAAAAGTGGACCTAAAACCTTCCCTGTCGATTAAGCTTATAGTTAGAGCAGGTCCAGGCTTGACTCAGACCTGCTCTTAGTTATGCTGCTATAGGTCTAGAAGGTAACATCAACTGGCGGTATGCATTATTTAGTGCGGCAGAACGTAACTTGTCCTATGTTCTAAAATAGGAAGCGTTTAGTTTAAAAAGGCATAGAGGTATTGATGTCTGATCTTCTGAGTGGGCCACATGGTTTGATTTGGGGAGGCTAAGGTCAGATTTACCTTGAGCCTTAGCCTCCCCAAGTTCGGCCTGTATCATTGTATCATTGATTACAAGGCAAAAACACCTGATGGTGCAAAGGGAAGTCATGACACAGGGAGCTGCTCTTTCCAGCTTCTCCTTCCTCTTCTCCATCCTTATCACATCAAAGTAATTCATATCACATCAATACATGTTTCTGACTTGACCCCTTCCCCGGAGTCCCCAAGCCTTCTCGCCCACAGATCCAGGTTCGCAGCTGTGGCCACATCATCATGGATTGCGATTTATGGATCGCGAGTCGGAGGTCGCGGTGGTGGATCCAGTGTGGCGGATTCTATGTCGTTCCCGGCTGATCGTAGTGGGAATGGCGAGTCCTTTGTCGGGTTTCGCATCAGATAATGGTGGTGGACCACGGCCGAGGTGGAAGCTGATGATGGATCCAAACTGGCGGCAGTGGAAAATGACTGTGGATTATAGTGGCACCCGATCTTGATGGTGGATCATTATCTTGCTGGCTGCTGACCATAGACTATGATTGCAGCAGGACTGCTTGATATATAGTATTGAAGTTATCCTTCAAAATGTTTACCCTCATCATTGCTGCTAAAAACTTTTATCTTGATGATGTTTTCCTGCACTTGACATCTACTTGACACGTCTGTTAATCTTGGGAGTGGGATCCCTCACATGTGGCTCTCTCTGAGGTTTCTACGTATTTTTACCCTGTTAAAAGCGTTTTTAGTCGTTTTTCCTTACTCTTGTTGAGTGTTAAGATCAGAGGATGTCTCACAATGTTAAAGCCCTATGAGACAAATTGTGATTTGTGAATATGGGCTATACAAATCATATTTGATTGATTGATTGATTGATTGATTGATAGATTGACCCAAGAATCTCAGCGTACATAGTCCTTGACTCAGATATTTTTACTCTATCCTCAATTTTACTGCGACACATATGCAGATCACAGTATTAACTGTAAAAATATCATAAGTGTATTTTTGTTTAATTTGATAAAGGCTGTCAGATTTGCTTCAGTTGACCAGAAGCATGTTTAAGCCTTAAATATGCCTTAATTAACAGTGAAGCTAAAGCATCAAGTCCCAAACTTTATGTCAGCATCCTGTTTTGATAGAAAATGTTACACAGACAACACAGAGGTACATTAACACTTCATTGTTTGTTTCCTCAAACAATGTTTCACTTTTACAAGTCAATCAATCAAAACAAATCAAATCACATTCAACATTGATGAGATAAGACAGTGTCTACAATAATGGAGATTTGTCTGCCATTAGTTTTGTCTCTTTTCTAAATTGCAAATGTGGAATCGCAACATAAACTGCAACCCAAAAATGAACTATCATTAAGAAATATAACAGAACAATGATATATGCAAAGTAAAATAATTAGCATCATAATTGTCACAGCTTGAATTGTCTTACTTAAGTGTGTTCTTTCGTATTTTTGGTATGGTGTTCTAGTCGTCCAACAAACTGTGGGTCACATCCTGCAAGGAACTCTGGGAGATGGCCATAAACTGCTTGTGCTGTTGGAGAGTAGCCATGCCAAAGATTTAAATCAAACTTCAGCACTGATTTAAAAAAATCAATACTACTAGCCAGAGATAACCATGAGGTGTCTATAAGCTGTTCTCTGTTCCAAGATTACAAATTATATATTTTTTCAGTCTCCACAATCAAACAAACTGGGTCTTAATCTATGCCCAAAAAATAAATTAATTTGTTAAATTATTTTCAGACCTTATGACCACTCAAAACCCTTTACAGTACATTTTTACATTCACATATTCATACAGTGCATCTACTCGCAGCACTATGTTATTCTTTGGGGGGCCATTCGGGGTTCAGCATCTTGCCCAAGGACACATCGGCATGCAGATGCATCAGACTGGTGATCGAACTGCCGACCTTCAGGTTGGAGGACGAGCACTCTACCCCTCAGCCACGGCCGCCCCATAGTGGCTCATAATGTTTGCATTGCAAACTACCAATGTCCATTATATAAAGCACCCTCCACAGACAATAGTCATAGAGTGCTTCACAATGAAAGAGAGCAAATCAGATAGAAACAAATAAAGAAATAGCTGATAAAATATACATGAGAAGCATTTTCTCTTGCCTCCTTCTACAAATGAACTCTTTGTGACAAACATCTGCAGTTATTCTTAAAATGTACTCTAACACAACATTACAGGAGAATGGTTATTCGGCACATTTGTGTTCATGTTGATAGCTTAGAGTTGATTGATGAAACAGAAGGACTGCTGCCACTAAAGGATGGTCTTTACTGAAATGAGAGGATCTTCTTCCTACCCTGCCTCCAGTCAGAGAGATAGTCAGTTACATCATCCAGTAGCTACACTAAACTTTCCTACAGTGAAGGCTGCTCAGCAGAAAATAATAAAGCTAAATACAATTGAATCATTCAAATGGAGCCAGAGTGGTGTTTACTGTCAGTCACTGTGTTACCAGCATCCTTCTGCAACTGAAAACAGCACAAGGCATTGGCATCATAGATCTATGTGCAGGGAGTGTAGTAGTTAGCAGGTTAGTCCACCTTCAACAGATGATGACAGCTGGTGAAGGAAGGAATTGTTTTAGGTGCCCTAGTGCCAAGTTAAACAACTGGAAAGAGATATAATGAAAGAAAAATCAGTGACAGAGGGAAAAAGGCGATCAGGAAGGTTGGAGGTGAGAAACAATCGTGAGTATATATTTGATATAATATAATGGACAGCCAATAATTCATGTTAACTCTGATCTAAAATAAATACTACAGCAACAATGCTGAAAGTAACAAAATTGAGTTCTGGGCTGGATGCACAAAGGAAAGAGATGAATCACACTAACTGAATTATGCTTAAAGATTTGTGAAAACAAGTGCACTGAGCAGAGAGAGGAATTTTAAATAAAGAAAATGAAAAATCATAATTAAATTATAATTTTGTTTGAACAATGCATATATCAGGTACAATTATGAAATCTATGAAATCGCCCTTTCATTGATATTATATTAACCTTACATGTCATAAGTAAGGGCTGATTATTTTAAATATGTTCACTTTATAACTGGTTGATAAGTTGCTATTTTTGCTCTTTAAATACCATTTTTATTAATAATAAATGGAGCCACCTAGTGTCAAAACTGAGAAGTACAATACAGTGGGTCATAGTCCATTACAATACAATTCATTTAGCTGATGGTTTTATCCAAAGCGATTTACAATCAGTGCATTCAAGGGAAGGGGAGAACTTCCAACAAATAAAACCATGTGATTGATGCTAGCTGAAGATTAGCCTGAATTGCTAAGAGATATTGTTTTTTCTCAAATGTTGGCTTCGGGGTAAAGTGGGACAAAGGCTGTGGGGTAAAGTGAGACATTTAGCACAAGTTAAGTTTAGTCTTTAACATATTTTAGTGTAATATTTCATATGTTTCATTTTGAATGCCATAAACATTGTAGAAAAGCCATCATGCAAATAAACTACACCAGGGCTTTCAACCTGGGGCCAAACACCCCTCACAGAGATGGAGAGTGAAGCCGCTGAGGTCTGCAAGGAAAGAAGTCCATAAGAAAAGCTGGACGGGAAAGACAACCCTCAAAAGATTCATAAAAAAAAAAAGAGAAAGGGGAAGTAAAATCAGTAGCGTGGGGTGCAGTAGCTGAGGCAAAGAGAATATTCACAGATGAGATGGAGGAGGAGCTTGCCAAACACTTGAAACAACTAGCTGACCAGTTCAATGGCCTTGCTCCAGTTAAGTGCCGTGAACTGGCATTTGAATACGCAGAGAAAATGCCAGATATCCCTGTCCAGATATCCACAATATCCCTGTCCCTGCCAATTTGACAGAGAAACAATGTGCAGGTAAGGTAGGGTGTACAAGAGATCACATGAATCATAATAGTCATAAATGTGCTTAATTGACCTATTACAACATGTGTTGTTATGGTAGTTTTAAAGTGGAAAAGGTAATTGGATCACTTTACCCCCTTGTTTTCTCTGGTCTGTCTCACTTTACCCCTAAGCTGGGGTAAAGTGAGACACAAGACCACTTTTTAAAAAACAAGCATATTTTCACTGCCCTTTGTCCTGAAGACATTCTGATCATTGCCATTACTAGATAACATCCTGAATTAATAGGAAATGTGTACATTTTACTGACATATAACTTTAGCTCGCCTACATTACCCCGCTCTCCCCTACCCGAGGGTACAAACCCAGAACAACAAAAATCTAGAAAGTACAATTTCTTCAAAAATAGAGCAAAACTACAAAGTGCTATAAGCAAGTCCCATTTAAGAGCTACGAAATTGTTAGTTTAAAACGGTAATTAGCATGAATTACCAGTCCAAAGGCTATTTGAATAAAATTATCCTGTGTTTAAAAGTACGTAAGTGGTATTAACATTATTCAAATTGAAATGTGTTAATGTTGGTCACAATGAAACAGGTCTGAAGAATTTAAGTTGAAAAGTTTTAAAATACAAATTATGCCTGACATATGAGTACAAATGGCAGTATGCAAATGCAAAGTCAGCGTTTGGATTATGAGGAAGTCTTGGGAAAAATGTTCTCTGGCCTCAAAAACGTTGAGAACCCCTGCTCTAATGAATCAGGGATTGTACACATTGATTTGTAGCCATTATATTTACAGTAACTTTCTAAAAAGATGACTTGGATCATTTGTTTGAATATGCTGAACATGTGTGGTGTGCAAAGTGCACTTCTTACAACATTCTGAATGCAGTAACTCCTAGGTGCTGTTCAAAAAGAAACGTCAGTTGAAAGTGTAAAGCTATATTTATTGAGGTTAACAACTGTAGTGGAAAAATAACTAAGTGTGGGTGAAACCCATTATTTTGTTGAAAAGTACGTTTTGCATACCTGATTGATACTTTTATGAACTGAACTGTTTGTGATCTGGAACCTATATAACATGTCTAAATACTCAAATGACCTGAAACCTTTATGAACTATTTTATTAGTTATTTACTGACCAAAGAACTGAATTTATGTCTGCCCTATCTCCTAAGGAAACATATGTAAATCAGATTTCTGTGTTTTGATTCCTTTCTCAAACTGTGCCTACAGAACCGGTCTGAACTGGCTCCGACAAACAGCTTTAGTTCTCCGATATAAGATCCTTGCATTTGACTGTTCTCCATCTTTACTCTGAGATCTCTGTGACTCTCTGTGTTGATGCTTTCTGCAGAAAGCCCCTATAAAAAATACACGTAGATAAATTGTGCTCCAGCCTCTTGTGTTTTCAGATTTCCATCACAAGGTGGTGGCTGCTTCACTATGAAAAATGTGTCTGTACAATGTTTGTGAAAAACTGGGAACAGAGCAGTTTTGTGGTATTGGTGCCCTGCACTGATGCCACTGTCTAAGACCATGTGCCACATGAAAGAGCAGAGGCAGTGCACTGGGTCTCTAAAAACCATTGCCAGCCAAAAGATAATACTTTTTCCTTTAGCCTGTGTCTGCAGTTGACGTAATAGCTGTCTCTCCATTCAGGAGCTGCAGAACATGGAGAACCATTATTGCTGTTTCCTAGAAACAGCAATAATGGTGACACACTACAAGAAGGTTCAGCTATACTTTGGCCTTCTCAACCCAACTCAAGCATTTCGCATTTAGCTCAAAACACTAAAATAAAAGCCTTTGAGCCTCATTTGGTCTTAATGATTTTATCTTGAGGACGTGGGTTTATTTTACCTGCATTGTCCCTCACTAATTCCAACCTGGGTTGTAGGTAACTTCTGACCTATGTAACTTGATGGTAAAAAAAAAAAGGATTTGTATTTATATAGCGCTTTTCTAGTCTTGATGACCACCCAAAGCGCTTTACACTACAGATTCACATTCACCCATACAGTGCATCTACTTGCAGCACTTTTGTTATACTATGGGGGCCATTCAGGGTTCAGCATCTTGCCCAAGGACACTTCGGCATGCAGATGGATCAGACTGGGGATCGAACCGCGGACCTTCAGGTTGGAGGACGACCACTCTACCCCTCAGCCACAGCCACCCTAAACTTGAACTATTTTTCTAATCTCAAAGAGAGGAATATACATTAAAAGCAGCAGTATGTACGTCTTTTTGCAACCAAACCAGAAAATATAAAGAGGAGTGATGTAAAGTCTGCATGTGTTATATACCCCAATCAGGCAATGCTGACTTCAACCTCCGCCAAGGCAGTTAGGTTTTCGCCCCTGTTTGTTTGCTTGCTTGCTTGTTTTTAAATTTTCATCCATCATTGAAAATAATGAGGAAAAATAAATAATTTATTCATTTTACAAATACATATTCATTGTGACTGGTCACCCCCCACAACAGAATAGCTTTATGTGCAGCGGATAATGCAAACTACAGTGGTTCTCTGAACCAAACTTTTTCCAGAGAAAAGCTCTCTCTGATTCTCGGAAACAGGATTACTAGAAGAAAAGGGAAGGGGCAGAGAAAATAAAAGTGATGGTGCAAAGTAACTGTTGCATAGCAGAAGCAGAGTGTTTCCCCTCAGTATATAAAAGACAGAAACGTCCTGTGCTATGTGTCATCAGCAGTAAAGATTGAAGATGGAAACTGCAGGGAGAGCCAGAACCTGTCTACAGCCACAACTATGAACTCATCTGCTATTACCTTCCTCAGCTTCCTGCTTGTCCTCTGTGCTCAAGGTAATTGGAAAATTTTATTGTCCTGTTAATCCTTCACGTTCGTGATCTGATTTGTTTCATGTTGGGTGGTGAATGGGGACTTGCCTGCAGAACAGCAAATAGTAGACACTGGCTGTTCCTTTTTATCTAGTATAATCAATCAATCAATCAATCAAATTTTATTTGTATAGCCCATATTCACAAATTACAATTCATCTCATAGGGCTTTAACAGGATGTGACATCCTCTGTCCTTAACCCTCAGCAAGAGTAAGGAAAAACTACAAAAAACCCTTTTAAAAGGGTAAAAATATGTAGAAACCTCAGAGAGAGCCACATGTGAGGGATCCCTCTCCCAGTACGGACAGAAGTGCAAAAGATGCCACGTGCAGGACAACATCATCAATAATCAAAGTCTCTAGCAGCATTGATGAGGGTAGACATCCTGAAGGACAACCCCAACATGACATGCCAAGCAGTAGTCCATGCTCAGCAACCTCTAGACCACGATCCACCATCCAGACCAGACGCCACTCCAGTCCTCAGTCACCGTCCATCGCCGCCCACCAGGAGGACCCATCACAAGCCACCACCGCGGTCCTGTAATGCAGCTCAAAAGTGGCTGATCTTTGTGCGAAAAGTGTGTTATTCCGACAATGTCAATGTGTGTAATGTTCATAGGGTCACTGGTGTTGATTAACTCTCAGAGAATTAATTATTTCAGTTACAGAAAAATGAAAAATCAGTTTTGATACTTTGCCAATTATATCATTATGCAAACAAGAATATATATGTCCTTAGATCTGTAAAAAAAGGAAACAAGAGAGGGAATAGCATTAGCTTTATCCTAACTTGCACAATGCCATGTATTTTTGTAACCAGGCTTCAGTACAGTCTGTGTGAGCTGACCTTTAACCTTAAATGCCTGTCTCCTCTTCCCACAGGATTACCAAACAGCAGGTCCAGAAAATGCAAGTGCTTAAACGGTTATATCGGCCAGGTCAACATTGGGTTCATCAGGCAGATCAAGTCAGAGCCAGTCATACACCACCCAAACATCTTCTGCCAACAAATATAGGTTATTATGAGTAGATGAGCTGAATGATTTCACATTTATGTGCCGTTCACTGGGTTCTCTTTAACACGACTCGTTCTTCTCTGACAGCAACATAGGAAAGCAGGAGAAATGTGTGAATCCACAGTCAAGAATCGGAAAATGTCTTCTCAAAAAACAAATATAAGTAAGTCCAGCTCGACTGTACAAACATCTGACAACATGACAGAGTGTTGGGGCAGGACAGGCATCTCCCACAACACTGTGGCTGCTTCACAGTTCCATTTCTTTTTAACTAAGTGTCTTTTGTTGATTCAGGCATGAGAACAAGAGAGCTGTTCAGAGATCATGACGACGACCTCCAATCCAACAAATACAAGGAGCTCAACAAGACTCCTCCCCACAGACTCTGCTCTAACGACCATGTAACGACACAGAAACCCTGTTGTTGTAATAGAACCTTACCTTTGTCTTGTTATCACTATAAGTGTTCAAATGTTCTCAGTGGCCAAACACCAGTTCATGTTCTCAACTTGTCTTCACCTGTATATATGAAGTAAATAATCTGTACATATATTTACAATAAAATACACTGAATGGTCTACCTGTACTTTGTTGTGCAATAGTGCTTAAAAAGAGTTACCATAGAATGGTGTGCCTTTAGGCACTGAATAAATTTGGTTATCAAAATAAAATGTAAAACATTAATATTTAAAATATTAATATTAAATCATAACTTTAATTGGTTAAAGTTCTCGTGGGGCACCACCCTTCGTAGAAGGAAAAAGATAGCCAATTTATTGATCAAGATCAGTCTCTTAGATCTAGTTCAATTAGAAATCTCAATATTTTACCATTAAAGATTATATAATGAACAATGAAGGTTATGGAGGTCTTAACAGTGTTACGGTTGGCAAGATTCACTTATGCAATATTAATGACAGACCATTTGTGAAAGAAGAACATTTATTATGAACATAATAAAGTATAAAAACACAAATTACTAAACAATCAAACTAACTAACAAGGAGGTGTGTGAGTGTGTGTGTGTGTGTGAATGTAAATTAGCATGCTTTAAAAATGGTCCCTAAGATAAGAGCCCCCCCTTCTTCGGGGGTAGGTTTAACTAGGTGGAGACTATGCGTGTGTCTGTGTAGATGTTAATCAGATAATGCAAGAGTCAGAGAGACCTACAAAGGAGGCCTGTGAAGGACCTAACTAACAATTACTTTAAAATAACTTGTTGCCACAATATCACACCACATATCAAACTTATAAAGACACACCGATCAAATAAAAAGTCTTGCTTAGCGTTGTATAATTATTAAGCCCAGATTATGTTACCAGTCCGAGGGAAAGAGGAAAAGAGAGTTGCTGTTCAGTTTGCAGTTCTGTGACGTCTCCTGGCTTTGTGGTCGTAGAGTTCTGCATTCGCGTTTCTGTCGAGCCGTGTGCTCAGATGCTGGTTGAAGTTTTCCTGCAGGACATCGCGTCACTACGAGGAGTTTTGTAGAGCTTAAAGACAGCTTTAAAAACAACAATATTATATAGGGGTTGAATAATTGTGACATGGCTATCTTAACAAAATATACTGCTACACACAAATACTACATCATGCTTTTTCCGTGTTGATTTTCTTTATCACTCAACTCATAAAGAAGGCATCCGAAGCAGAATCTTGTTCAAAGAACAAGAATCTTGTTCAAAGAACAAGATTCTTCTTTTTCAAAGAACAAGATTCTGTCTACTTTAATTGATAAATCCTTAAAATCTTTGGGGGGTTGAATATTTCTGATTGCAACTGTATATATGGTCAACACTACATATGGCCAAAAGTATTTGGACAACCTGGCTGCAAGGATTTGCTCCCACTCACCATTCCTGACCATCCCTAAGGGTTTGGTTAGTGTTCTCCTCCACCGCAGGACCACAAACCCATTTCTCCATGAGATATTAAGGTGGTAGTGGGTGCAGTGTCCTCAAGCTCTCAGTCAGACTCTAATATGGTTACTTTTGGTTTCAAAAACAAAGATGGTGCCAAAACGGGTGATGTCATGGTGGGTTGCAACTTGGAGCTCATTGTAGTGATCCGTTGATGATCGTCAGTACTTTGCACATAGCTTGCATCTGGGGTCTTTTCTTTTCTCATAAAACATTTTGTTAGAATTAAACCTAGTTGTTTGCTTTATTTCAGGAAACTCCCTGTGTTTGAGTTATGGTATTAATGTTTTTCAAAGTTGTATTTTTTTACCAGATGTCATTCTGAAAGTAATCTTTCAAATCTTCTAATGTTTTTCTCAAACTAAATGACTCTCACCAACTGGACCAGACAATCATCTAGTCATCTTCTTAAACAACTCATTACTAGATGTCATTCTGATATTTTTACAGCGTAACAGTCCTTTATATGCTCTAAGTTGACATAAATAATACCCATAACCTTTCTTTAAATAAGTAGCATACACATCCTCAAAATATATTAAACTCATAGCTTTTTATTCAGTCCTTATATAAAACAGTTAACCATCTTGTGAGCAAAACATTATCAATACATCCCAAAATCATTACAGGCTGATATCTTAATGTTCACAATAAAATATGAAGATCTGTTAAAAATGTATAAAAGAAAGAAAGGAAACATTTTAATGCGTTAGAAATACTGTCAGAGTTTGTGATCCAGTTAAAGAAGCAACACACATCAGCCAGACAAGCTTAAGCAGATATTCCATTATCCCTGTATTATCTTTTTCCTATATAAAGCACAGAACCAGCAGGTTGGAGATTGAAAACATCTCATAAACACCTTTTCATTACAGTCTGTTTACTGACTTAATCCAAGTCATTTTCTGCTAGGTGCACAGTGTAATATTCTTAATTGTCATACTGTTTGGCGTTAGTTATTAAAATGAATGTGGATGTAATCCACTGCAGCACAGTTAAGGTTATTTGTGAGAAATCACTTCCCACTGCAAATGGGAGTTAGAAAATGTCATGATTTTAAAAGCTAAAACGCTTGAGTGAGATGTTACATTTCACTGATACAGTTTTCCATCTGCAATCGTTAAAAGTTTCTACTATTACGGTTTATGTTTATACAACTACACTCTTCTGTTTTTGGTATGTTATACACAGTGTTACTTTAATTAATATGTCTACTGTGATTCTCTTTATACAGTGTATTAGCATTTATGCTAATACACTGTATAAACAATGCATCTGGTTCGTCCAATGACATTGTCATGTCCATGTCCAAATAAAATTAAAAAAAAAAAAAAAAAAATCTCACTGAGACTTCTTTACATCGTTATTTGACACCTGGTCATTTCCAAACACTGCATGTAATACTGAGTCTTAGAAAACACACTGTACAAGATGTGGTAGATGAGAACTTAAGTTTGACAAAAAATAATAACAGTTCAAATAAAGGTAACAGACATTAAGAGTATTTGAAATCTGCCACAGAGAATACTGAAGCAAGGAAATAATGAGTTCATTACCTTAGTTAAAAACCATCCACATGTGTGATTTGAATTGAACTTGCTGAAACCCTTCATCATACAGAAATTATCGAAATCATGGTATCTGGTTTGGTATCTGAAGAAGTAGCTAGCGTGTAGCATGTCCTGCTATGTGAGGCTGGTCCCAAAAAGTTTGTGTAACAAAACTTATAAAGACCAATGCTACATACATTGACCTGTAGTTCATGAAGACGCTCAGCCATTAGCCTTAGACACAGTATTTTTGCAAAACTAATGTAGTGCCAGGTTCATCCGACCTGACTCATGTGCAATATAGTTCATGATTTTCATTAAATGAAACTAAAATTGCTTCATTACTGCTGTAAATTATCTAAAGATGAAGATGATGATTCAACTCAGTCCTAAGACAGAAGGCACACTGCCCCACTGACTGATACAGAGCGCTCGTCGCCTTTTTATACACATTTTATTAATATTGAATGTATCATGTGTTCAAATTGTACACACTCAGCACTGCAATTCCTCAGACAATCTACAATACACAAACCAACTTTGAAAATGATAAAATGTAGTTTTAGAAAAATATGTGTCCCACATACAGACAGACATTTGTGGAAGAAGATCGATATCATTTCCGATGGACTAATGAAGCTTAGCTTAATTAGCTGCGAATAATAAAAATCTGTTTCTGGCTACCTATCTGATAGAAAGGAGACATTACTTCATAAACTTTTGAAAAAAATTGAAGTTAAATCTGCCACTGTTGTGAAATTAGACTTTTGTCTCTTACAAAAGTTTAGATGAGTGACTGAAAATTTGGGAAACTGGAACTTCTATGTGAATTTGTGAAGCTGAAAAAAACCTTTAAGTTAGAAATAATGTAATTTAAAAAGAGCTCAATTCAAACCACACATTCAGATAAACGGTTTTCACATTAAAATCTTTCAATGCAGACACAGTATTAAGTATTCTCTAGTGGTTAAATTTCACATTTCAGTGTTCAGCTTAAAAATTGAAATCATCTTGGCCTTTCATGTCATAATCACACGTCTGCTAAAGTACAGTTTTCCATCAGAGGCAAAAGTGCCATAACAGAAACAAAGACTCAATACTTGCAATATGCATATTAATTGTATCTCTTATGAAACTAAACAGCTAAAGGCCCACAAATATATAAAGCCCTTGTTTTTGGGGGTTGATTATTCTAATTGCAAACTGTATATGCAGCAGTTTACTTTCATAATCACCAAAGCAGCATTTAGAACCTATATTAGGTTGGCCAGACATCCAACGATGGTATAAACTGAATGGATGTTTAAAGGTCTACCGACACACTAAAGGCCGGCGCATGCTTCTGCGTTTTCAGAAGCCCGCAAGCGCAAGAGCCCTTGCAGGCCCCTTACGGGGCCCTTACGTGCGTCGCCCAATTTTTTGGCAGAAGAAATCCGAAAGTATGACCACTTGTATAACCCGTCACTGACTGGCGGATTTGTCCGCCAGAAGAAGGCTATGAGGAGCTGCCGTGGCGATGTAAATAAACAGTCGACGACGACTGCCACACACAAAAAAGGCGTCTCTAAGGCGAATTCCGTTGCATACGCGCAACACGTTAGAGAAGCATAAATTAAAACGAGTCCTTCGACACAGCTGCGTGAAAAGCCGCAGACGCAGTTGCAGAAGCATGTGCCTGCCTTTAGGCGGCAGGACTTATCCTGATGCTTTTGATGGAGTCTAGGTAACTTACTCATTGGGAAAAACTGTAGAAATATTGGTCTAGTTTATTGTTTAGGCTGTTGTTTGCATATGTAAAAATGTATCCTTGTAAAAGTTGTTTCTTGTCAGTTAATGGTTACTCATGAGCACTGGTTACTGATGAGATAAAAAATGCACATCTCTATTGTGAGAACATGTCTGGGGACTCAGTACGTCCTGTTCCATTACAGGTAGCTGTACAGGTTCCTGTAGCCTTCCATCCATCAGACCGTTGTGACCATGTGGTCTGGTTTAGTAATACTTGAATCTGCTATTTTGCAAAGTAGTAACAACATAGTGTGACGACCTCCTGTCTGTCAGGAGCCGGGGACTGAAAAAAGGCTGAGATATACTGATTCAGGCAGTAGCTTAGCAAAGTGGTGTCTGGACAGCAGATTCCCTCCTTCACTGCTGTCGAGCATCTTGGGAAGTGGAGTCCGCAGTAGCTTGTGCAGTTCCTGTAGCAGGGTCTTGAGATAGCAACTGCTTTGGTGGACGCAGGAACACCACCATCACTGTTATATTATCACTCGAGCCAGCTGCCTTAGCATGACTTACCAAATGTTGAGCGACTCTCAGCCCAATAATCTCCTCAGACTGTTTCTGTTGAGTGTCTCCTCCTTCAGGGTCACCAAGTTGCTGAAGTGCGTCCAAGACCAGATCTGGGACTGCTGAAGGTTTGACTGTATCAAAGAAGCCATCACACGCCAGTAACACGTAGTCCTCATCACCAAACAGCTGGACCATTGAGGAGTCGGCATCTCCAGACACATAAGGCTTCTGGTCAAAGTCACCTGGAGGAAAGGTATGAATGTGTGGTTAGTACAGGAAATCATCAAGCGGATTGAGTCCAGACCTTAGGGTCTCTTTATTAAATCACAGGTAATTGTTGAACATGTCAGTTATGGTAATAGTGGCCAAGGGGACATTAATACCTATTTTTTTTATTAGGCAATAAACTATGGACTTTTTAGATTAATTGTCTAATTCATACAAACATTGTTTAGTCACAACCATGTTTAGTGTTGTGACTAAACAATGTCAGCTGTGTAAAACAATAGTCTAAACCAGAGTCTTTAAAAAGATAAATAGACCGTTATCCTCCACAAATCATCTTATCAACAAGTCTTTTTTATTTTATTTATAAATGATGTACAATTTTGAGAGGATACAGACCAATGAATATTGCAACCAAATGAATACCTTGCCCCTTAACCTTCAGTACAGTGCAGCCATAAGTGAGGATATTCTCTGCCTCACTGCAAAAAAATTATCACAGGTGTTGCAGACTTAATACACTCCTAATATATGGTTTCCTGGACATCATAATATAGAGAGCATAGGTTGAAAAGTTTGTATTCGACCTGTACGGACCCATTCAAATTTACATCATTCTAGAAGCAGACTATCTGCAGTAGTTTGTCCAGCAGAGGGCACTCACGATCAGCGTGTGTGTCTTGGGGGCTGTCGTTGGTTACTGGCAAATGTCAGTGAACTCGGTCACAAAATGGCTACTCTTATGCAGTTCTTTCTATAATGATGTAAACCTAATCAAATTAAAGCTGAGACCTGGCAACTTGTATCCATTATCTTTGTCAAACTGAATGTGCTGAAGCATTGAGCCAGATGAACATAAAATGTGTACTTTTGTTTGAATATATATGGTCGGTACTGTTAGGTAGACTAATGTTGTGAACAAATAAACTAAATACCCCTCTAATATACAAGAGACACCCTGCAGTAAGGCTGAGAAAAACAAAGACCCTCTTTGTATCAGCACTAATTTTCAGATCCTGCTGGTTGTGACTGACTTACCGATTGCTCTCGAAACGGCATAGGTGCCATTAACACGCCAGCAACCCATGAAGGTGACACAGCCGCCAAGATCCTCAATTCTTTGTTTCTCATCCTGGACAGAGCGGGGGAAATAAGAGACAGTTTACCGGAGGGTCTGTATAAGAGAACATAAATCACGGCGTCAGAGTCATTCCAGAGTTCCTCCTTCCAGCCTCCAAGTAGAATGTTATAATGTCTAAATGAGCCCTTGTGAGAGTACAGCAGATACAGATTCAGCCACAAGTGAACGGGCATGTTTGTGGCATTTCAAGGATACTGACAAAAACAAACAAAAACAATATAAATATTTAAGGATGGAAGAAAGGATCCATTTACGTAGAAAACACAAAGATGTTAACTTGAAAAGAAAAGGTGATTCCAAATATGGGCCAACACCGGTGGCAATGTGCTTTAAACAACAATACTCTTTCTTCGCAACTGATTAATGCGTAACTTCCTGCCTCTGCCTGCTCCACCACCCTTTACATGAACACTCATATCTTAGTTGTTATGGACCTGCTGTATCCTTACTTCTCTCTCTGGTTTATGGGGTTCCATGAGTGTAACAGCTTCACCCTTTCGGACCAGCATTGCTTGAGAGTCTCCCAGCCAGGCCACAGTCAGCTCTTGACCTTGGATCAGCACCACCACGCCTGTAGTGCCGCTCCGCAGACGCTGAAAACACACAGGATACTAATCAGCCTGAGGTTCTCTGCAGCAATGCACACTGGGAAAACCTGCTGGCCTTGATTTTAATGTTTAGGTGCTACACAGAGTTCACATATCTTTAAGTAGAATTCAATTTAAAAAATAAATGTTTATTAAGGCAAATATGACGTAAAAACTAGAAATGATTAAAGATCAATCCACATACAAAATCTAATTGCGAAATGGAATATGATTGGTCGTTAGAATCATAAAAGGTAAATGGAAATTTAAAAGAATTTCATCCAAAAGCCTTAAAATGAATATAGTGGTTCTATTTAGAATTTTTATTCACGATCAACACAGAGTTGAAATGTGTGACTCAAATTGTACCTTAACTATCTAATTTGTTACATTCACCAACAAAGGAAAATTCCCACATTAACTACTTAACAGTATACAGAGGGGTGAGTGAAGTGTTTGAGTTCACAAAACCGTTAAAGGGCCCATATTGTGTAAAATACATTTTCTGGGCTTTAACTATCTGTAATTACTTGAAGGGGGTCAGTAGGGACCCTCAAAGTATGAAAACAGTCACTCTGTGGACTTTTTCACTCAGTCCATTCTAAGAAATATGTTATTGAAACGTCTCGTAATCTGACTTCCTCTCGCGTATGATGTCATCATGGAATCACACTCGTCTCTCAGTCCCACAAAGCCGGTACAAGTCCAGCCACACCAGCAGCATGAAGGCATGTTGTGCTTTTTTCTGTTTTATTACATCTGAAGAAGAGGTCGCCTTTGCTGAAACACTGTTTACCCCTGAAACTCCAAAGTGTTTTATGGACTCAAACACCTCACCCACCCCTCTATTGGCATAGTGGTGAGTAGATAATGACAGAATTACATTTTTCAAAAACTATTGATTAAAATGTGTCTATATCATAATAACATTTAATTTAGTATTCAGGGTGTAATCAGTGCTACGACAGTACCTCTCTCTTGGCTTTGTCTCTGAACATGTCATCTGTGTGTTTGAAGGCAGTTTTAAAGGCAGTGGCTGCGTCGCTCTGTAGCATTTCCTGTTTACTCAGGGCAACATGGAGGTGGGTTGCTGTGTAGGTGGCAGCGTCTACCCCTCCATGTCCATCAAAAACGGCGTAGTAGGCACGCTCCACTCCATCCTATGCCATGGTGTGGAGAGAGAAAGAGATATATGTTTATTGTGAAAACGGACATCCCGTGAGCAAAGACTGTTGTTTGCACAAAAAAAGGTAGAACACTCTTTCCCCTTGCCAAGACCTCTGTCATCTGCGTCATCATGCTTTATGCTCTGGATGATGTCATGTGAGGTGGAATAAGTGATGGGAAAGGAGCAGAGAAAGCTAAAAATTGATAAAGGTCAAATAATTGTATGTTTACAAATATTTTTTCATGTTTCTACATGTAGAAATCTTTTGAATCAATGTGTATGTGTATATTTAGAAAAATTTGGATGAAAACATCTTTTTTTAACTTAAGACAATTTCAATACATTTATCTTTTATCAAGATGTAATGTGTTACATAACCTTTTACCTTAGACACCTAAATATATGAAGCATTATTAGATATAATGCAAGGGATAGTCAGCAAAAATACGGTACAGGTAGACCCTTTCTATTGCAAAGTTCAATCATAAAGCCATTTTATTTCTGTATTATTCAAATTTTTCAATCACTAAAAAACAGGAGAAATAGAAAAAGAAATCCAGTGACAAGAAATGTTTGGTGTTGCAATCAAAGTCTTGTACCTGGATTCCGAAGAGCTGGTTGAACTCAGCTAAGGCCAAATGTTTGTCCTCCATCTTTCTCCTTGTGTTCTTGATGGCATGAACAGAGCAGGGGT
The DNA here is from genome assembly GCF_949316205.1 of Platichthys flesus. NCBI lineage: Eukaryota > Metazoa > Chordata > Actinopteri > Pleuronectiformes > Pleuronectidae > Platichthys > Platichthys flesus. Next base: position 25,308,892 of record NC_084947.1, on the reverse strand, counting down.
GGAACTGGGAAGATGACGGGGAAGGCTTGGGGATGTTTTGATGCCATGCCAGAGCTACATCTATCACCTTATTCAGGAAGAGGCGTTGGACTGCCTCTGACTGAAGTACTGACGATCAGATAAAACAGACATAAACAAGACATAAATCACAGTCTCTGGGTTCTTACTTTGGGTTCTTACTTTTTGCTGTTGGTAAATACAGCACAATACATGACAGAAGATAGAGAATGAAAACGTCCAGCTGTTCATAGAAGACATCCCGACTCATAGAATGTCTATGGGACATAGAGATTTTCACTAATGCTGCAGTTCTTCTCAGCAGACCGAAAAAGCGGGACATTGGCTGAAGAACACATCGGAGCATTCAACAGCTGAGGAGCTGATACATTTTGTGAGTGGGGACTAAAAAAATTCTACAAAAAATAATACATTTTGCACTTATATTGTCCAGCTGGACCCAAATATGACACAATCATTTAAAAGTTCAGGGTGTTAGATTTATGTGAAAGGGATCCATTGGCAGAAATTGAATATGAACTAATAGACTGGATAAACGCAACGTCTTTTGCGTTTTTATGACAACTGAAGGCTGCAACTGGTTCTCTTCATGTTTGGAAGGGGAGGGTTGAGTTGAGAAGCATTCAGCTGTATCATGCAACTTCACCACTAGATGTCACTAAATTTTACAAACAAAGCTTTAACGTCAGCAAAATGAGCAACTTGAATAGAACTCAGAACAGAGAGTGCATACCTCCACCAAGGCTAATGCACCATCTGACCATGTCAAAGCAGTGTATTCCATTCATTATTTAGACTTTTGGCAGCTTGACATATTCAGATTTGTCCTGCCACATTTTCATAGTAATACTTTTTTTTTACGGATCTCTTAATAACATAAGAGATCTCTAACTTTGTGTTAATATTAAAAAAACAAAAAACAAATTCCCCCACTTATGTAAAATGTTTCCTTGAGTCATGTCCCTCCACAAAAATATTGGGAAATCAAATGAGTATTTTTTGCACAATCATGACTTACAAACTAACACAGACAAAAAGAAAACTTCCTTGGTGAGGGTAATAAAATAAAACTCACAGACTGCTTTGTGTTCTTCTTCCTGGTTGGCCTCGGTTTCCTCTGGGCAGTGGAAACGTGAAAGGTCCTCCCGCAGCAGCTGAGAAAACGCTGCCTGGCACAGGAAGGCGCTGAGGACTGCAGGAGCACCCCTGAAACAACAAACACCAGGAGGAGCACATATTGTGTTCTTTGTCAAGATATAAAGCCAAGTACACAACTGTACAGCCAGAGCTGACACATCAACATGAGTTTAGAGACGAACAAACAAAAACAAATGGAAAAAGCAACACTAGGTCAAGACTCTCCATTGCAAGAATATGACTATGAATAAGGGGGACTAATGATCTCCGACAACTTGCACACAAAAGCAGACGTAATAATAAAACCAAAGATGAGACCAGTTTTCTCTATTATCTTCAATATGAAAAGAAAAAAAATTGAAAAACAGTTATCCTCTATGTTTTGGGTCATTTATGGTCAAGTTAGCCCCTCTGTTTACTGTAAGATGCCCAGAGATTCACAACACTGGAAAAACAAACTTCCAAACTACACAGTAGCCCCAGAACCCAGACAACAGCTAAGCCTGGTTGCAGTTTTAAACTGTATCAGCAACTATTACTCCACCCTGTCAACAACACAGCCTGAATTAGCAGGGCAAGAACAGATCTGTCAGGAATGAGCAGAATGCAGACACACACACGGTTGTACATCTACGCACAGAGATGTCTGTGCAAGTACACACACACTACACTGACACAATATAATAAAACTATGAAACTGAAAATACGATGTTGTATGAATGAAACTTCTTTTTAAACTCACAACTGTGCCAGTGATGTAAAAACTAGACTGTAACGGGCTGTGAAAGGATGGAAACCTATTAAAGAGTTTTAAATAAACACATCAGTCTTCTCTACATCCAAAAGCCCTTCGATGTGATGTTTTTTGTCATTATGAAATATAACTGTCTAGTATATATATATATTACTGTACTTAGACATGATGTTTCTTGCAGTAGTTTCCATTTGCTCCACAGAAACCGGAAAATAATGAAATGAAGAAAAAAGGATGATGTCATTTCTCTCAATCGCTGCAGAATCTATGGATTTTAAAAGTGAATCTACAGTTGCAGAATTAATGTTTACAGTAAAAACAAGGGTTGTCTGCACTTCTTGTCACAGTGAATACATTTTCTCATTGATTTCATTATTAATCAAAGAATTCTGCTGCCTGTTTCCTAAAGCTCAATGGTGCATTGGTTCATATTGTGTTTTTCAGGCTATTTATAATTTCATCCATGCAGGTTACATGGAAGGGAGACTGCTATTCTTATGATCATTACAATTCAGGAACATTTCAATGCCACTGCTCCTTTTTTACACTGATCTTACTTATTGGATATTTTAATCAGATATCTACCTAATTGTTGAGATGCAGCCAATTAATTAAAAGGAAAATTAGGAAATTGAAAAAGAATTATCCCACACACACAAAGGAGATATACGTGGCTTTGTAGTAAAATATGGCCAGTTAAACAAATTAAACAAGGAATCAGAATCAAAGGCCGCAACAAGAGCAGTCAGTTATTTGGTCAACAGCCGGCGCTTGAGGTGCTGCTCCTCCTTCCAGTCATACCTGGCAGTCAGCAGCCTCAGGCCCAGCTCCAGGCTCTCTCCATGCAGCTCCTCCAGAGAGACTTTGCGACTCAGAGGGCTGACAGGCAGTGGACTGTCGTCCTCCAGAGCAGCTGGGAACTCGTCCACAAACCTCCCCAAGAAAGACTGGGTCTCTTCCTCCATCTCGCTGAATTTGTCTGCAGCACGCTCTTGAATGAACAGGGCTCAATGTTCAAAGAGGAAACTGTACGGGCAGAGAAAAAGGCTTTAAATTACACCCTGACAGTGTGTGATGGGAAAATAATGTAGCATACAATTCACACACAGCGGTTTGACTTCCCTGCTAGTACCACATTTGTGAGATACATGCATGAATCAATGATAACGTTATTATACATCATTGTATAACATTGCCTTTTGTCATATTTTCAGTTTGCGTTGGGCTTCTGCTGCACCTTGCACATTTGTATCTATTTCTTGTGTATTTTTACCTTGTATTTTGATATAACTGGCTTATACCATGACATGTTTTCTAATCATATAGTTAAAACCTGTCCAAATGGCAGTAAAACGATCACGCCTGAAAGGCTCCACCAAGTTTCTTTGAATTATTATCTTAACATTTATTACAGAAATCAATATTTTGATTTGCAAAATGACACCAATGGCAATTCAAAAAAATCTATACTTTGACATTTTGACTGAGTCTGTCAAAATGTTGCATAGTATTCCTCAGAAATTTGACCTACCTAAATGTTTATTTGTGTTCTTAGTTTCTCAGATAACCTAAAACATTTCAGGTTAAAAAGCCTTGAATCGTGATACCTGCATTGTTTTATTTTCACAGACTGATTTAGCCCGACCTGAGACCAGTCAGAACTGACGGTGGGATTCTGTTTCATCATCAATCTATTTCAATTAGATGCGTGTTTTGTGGTTTATCCTTATAAATAGTTTTTTCGCTAGTATAGTCAGTAGCACAATACTAGTATGTAGCAGTGAATACAAAGTAAAGTAGTTTAGTAACACTGAGCAGATACATGCACCAGGTTGTTTAACAAACCTTACCCACAAACAGCTCAACACAGTGCGACTACAGGCCCAACTCCATCTGCATCCGGCCGGATACTGCAGACTGGGAGTTTCCCCACTCACTCCCACAAAGATATTTAGTGAGTTACTGGGTTGTGCAACAGTTTTAGTTCTGAGAAACAACACACATGCGTTGGAAAGATTTTGCAAACTGTGCTTGTAGTTAAACCAACTATGCAACGACATATAAAAGCGAATATATGGTTAAAATAAAGTTCAAGAACCGTACAGCTATAATCTCATGTTAATGGAGATGGTGACCTGGAGCTTGACTAGAGAATACGTGCTAGCAACTACTAAACTTCACATATTAGCGTTTTGTTTTCCTACACATGTTCAAGTCGCAGTTTGACGTGTGGTAAATAAGTGTACATGGAAGTAACCATGGTACGAACCTAAGGGCTTCCGTAGTTCTAACGACGGGTGAAACGCCAATAGTTAAACTGTAATAAATGTGTATCAACAACACAACTATAGTCTTTACTGGTTGAGTTTGTTAAAAAATGTATAATTTAAGCAACGAGCTGGCGGTGGTTACTTTACCTTAGCTGTGGCTAGCTGAGTTAGCACTGTTTGTAGTGTGGTGTTCCGCCCACAACACACACACACACACACATAGATGCACACACACGCAAATAGATGGACCATAGTGTATGAGATGAACTGATCACGCGCACACGCTCGCACATACAAACCTGCGCTGATGAAGCTGATGGTAAAACACTGATGATAAAATCACAACCTAGACTTCAGTCAATGTGGAGCGCTCTGCAGCACTCTACATCCCATTGGTCCACTCTCCTGTACGTCATCATACTTCCGTCTTCCGTCCTCTATATATTTAAAGGGTCACACTCTTTTACACCTATACAGTCAATGGATTACACATATTGCACAGAAATATGAAATATGAAATAAAGTCAGCACAAAGCACCTTTCTGCTGTTGATGACCACTTAAGACCTTAAAGTTTTTTGTATTGTTTTTTGGGAGGGGATTTAGTCAGGCCTGTATAAGATTGCTGCAAGATATGACAATTTTAAATACATGTGATGCAATCCAATATCTCTATATCTCTATTAAATTCTGATCACTTAAATACGGTTAAAGTTCTGACATGTATGCTACCTTTTTACTATGCAATCCCAATGTCTAACATGCTTAAAAACACTTTTATATCCAGCAAATGTTCAACATTTCACTCCCCTGATAAAGACACTGAGAGTGCCTTCTCTCCACAGATGCAACAGAGAATACTGAGACTACCTGTTCAACAGCTTGGAGAAATTTGGTTTCAGAACAACATGAATTCTATGATAACTTACTTCAAACCTCTCTCTCTCTTTATTTCTCTCTCGATTAAGACTGACCCATAGGTCAGCGTCAGTCAAATCACATTTTTGTATAGCCCATAATCAAAAATCACAATTAGTCTCACAGGGCTAAACAAGGTGAGACCTCCTCTGCCCTTAATCTTCAGAAAGAGTGAGGAAATGCGACAGCATCATATATCTTTATATTCTGGTTTTGTCCAAGCCATGAGTAGGTCTGCACCGCTAGTGTCCCCCAAAACCTTTGTTTAGGGAATGTTCTACAAAGAGCATCCTGCCTGATGGGGTGTTGATACCTTATTTAGTACTCCTCTCTTAGCACAATGCTGGATACAATATCCACATTTTGAAATATAAATGAAAAGTCAGATTTTTTGTATCCACTACACTACTTACCTTTTTATTTAATTAATCAATTTATTTGTGAACTGAATTATAGTGGTGAACAAACACACTAACAGAAAACTTTTAATGTATAGTTTACTTCATTGTAATTAAACATGTGAAACAGTGAAAAAAGAGCTCTTCTTACTGGCATGTACTCATTCATACTGTGCCAAGCAAATAAAGGACACACTACACATTGACATCATACAAAGTAAGCAGCCAAGGCAGCCATTTTGTCCTTAGGTTTTTTGGGATTGCCACGGCGTCCCCTGCCTCGTCCTCGTCCTCCTCTTCTTGCACCACCACCCCGGTACTTCATGGTGGCATGTTTGAGCTCCACCAGATCCTGGAAAACTGGATCGCAGAAAACGCAGCCTGTGTGTTGGGTCTCACCGGCAGCAAGTGGCGTGCGAGTCTTGTTGAAGTCAACTGCAACCAAAGAGGCCTCACAGGCATCACAGCTCTCCTGAGCAACCTAAGGAAAGAAAGAAGCACACAGGATCAAGAGAAACTGTCAGAGTTGATAAATACGATGATGAAACATTAAAGAGTTGAGTTCAAATCAGACCACAATTGAGTTTTAAAATTCGCTTTTAAGAACTGAATCTCCTAGACTGCGTTACAAATGTTGGAAAAAATGAGAACTGTGGACACTTTCAGAAGAGACAGGAGTAACTAAATCTGGGTGTGTCCTGCATGTAAGTAATTTAACAGACGTTCAATATCCCTTCACTGATACCCATTCAAGTGATACATTAACATGGAACTGATTATTACCAAAAAAGGAAAATATAATTTACTTAAATTTAGTGCATCAGTTCTGGCTAAGGGAGCATTTATCAGAGAAATCGCATGTCTCTGTGGCTTCTTTTCTTGGTTGGTAAACTATATACATTTATACGTATATGTAAATACGATTTTCATGAAAAGAAGTAGGACTAGTCTTACCTGCACTCTGTGTGCATGTTCAAAGAAGTGGACCACCACGTTGCATTTATTACAGGCCATCCTCCATTTTGGTCCTGAGGTGGGATCCAGCACCAAAACCCCAGTATCACACTCCACACACTGTCCAATGCCCAAAGAGTTGAGAGAGTGCTGACAGGATGGATGAGTACATTCATTACATCCCATACCTGAGAAAAACAGGAATTAAAATGACGTAAGAAGATTACAAAGGACTAATGGTCAGATTTACAAGAAAAAGGTTTGCATTTGGTTTGTTGCCACAATTGTTGTGTTTTCACGTATTCATGATTAACTGGGATAGTGTACAGGATCATCTGTCCTGAGTATGAAGGTACACAAGTCCTGATGAGACGAACCACCAAAGGTGGTTGAGATCAACTGAGCTAAGATCCTGTGTGAGTTCAGATTCCAGACTGATAAAAATAAAATCAGACAAAATTAATTCATGTAATTATGTCATATGTGACTTATGACTTATGTTATTAGTAATCACAACAACAAGAATGACTGACTTAAGATACAGGTTTCTTTTCTACCTTTTTTCATGTCCCTGAAAGGCGCGTTGCTGTAGCAGTAAGGGCATAGTGGGTAGCTCTTGCCCCGGGCCCCAGAAGTCCACAGCACCAGCTCAAAGTCATCCAGTGGACAGCGGAGCTCCTTGTACAGCTTAATAGCTCCATTCTGTGGAAGACTGTATGTCTCATCACAGTGGGAACAGTGGAGCCTGCTGGGCTTGGCCTGCAGATACATTTTTGGATCAGATGTGATGAAACAATTTTTCACTTTGTATCAAACATTCTGGACAGTCTTCATCTAACCAGTTTCCGGTACTGTGGTCACAGGGGGTTATAATGTTAAAAAGCCACTGTATGTCTAATTTAACATTAAGCAGTTGAAACCATTATGCAAATATCAGTAGTTACATGTGCTCTTATATGTACACTTTCAGGACCAACACTGACGTACATAGTTCCTCGTCTGACGTGCCTCCCATAGGACTTGATACAAGGCCTACCTTGTGGTTTCCACTAGAACACGGCACTTAACAATCACACGTAACCTATTACACACATATTCAGATTGAATGTCAATGAATTAGATCTGCAGCCTCATGGTTTATTCATGAATTCAAAAGCAGTTCTTCCATCAGGTGGAATTGGTAATTAAGTATGTCAGATGAACTTTGAAGGCCAGAGCTCAACATTATGTGGTTCGGAGAGGACGATAAATGGTGCCTTAATGATCCCTCCCAGGGCTTTCTAAAAGGAAATGAAGCAACCAGCAAGAGGGATAAAGTGCATTCCCTGGAGGAAGCAATTAGCTGTAAAAGCCCAAATTTACCACTATACATTCATACAAACTGATCAAACTATTGCATATGTAATTTCTACGTTATTATGAACATAGTGACATATTTAGAAGGAAAATTAAAAATTAGGAAAAATAATTATTTATTAAATAAGAAAATTAAGAATGAATAATCACTGTTCCACACAAAGCAGGACAAAAAGGGCTAACCGAGTTGGGACACTGTGTGACTTTGACTGGTCAAAAGGATGTCCAGTAGCAACAGGGGAGATAATCAGCAAAATGACCCACATCACACCTATCCTATGTTCCTCACATTGACTTCCAATTAAGTTCAGGATTATTTTTACAGTTCTTGTTCTCACTGCATGGTCAGGAACCTATGTACATCTTAGGCTTCTACCTTATATCACCAGGCACTGAGGTCTTCTGGCCAGGGGCCTCTTTTATAACTGCTGCGTTCGCACAAAACGGGACCTAAAAACAGCATAGATCTCTTCTCACGCACACTCTGGCCCATGCTTACGTACAGTTGTAGATGGGAAAATGACAATGCAGACATGAGGTGGTGGACTGAGGCCGATTATTGATCCACTTCATCATAAACATTAAAACCAACAGTGTTATTTGTGCTCAAGCAACATAACTGTTCCATAAGTACCTTCAATTGATAAAGATATAAAACAACCGATTAGGTTCAGATACCATTAAACAGCGGAGTTGCAGAGCTGAGTCATTATTCGTTTTTAATAATATCTTCTAACACTGTAGGTCTATCATCCAGGACGAGTGTGTGTAACATCGCTGCAATGAAAGTGACTGTGCCATCAGGCGCACAGAGCACACTGTAGATCATTCACTAAATATAAAAGGAAACCTACTCAATCTTCTATTTCCAAATAATATCCAAGAGTGGAGGTTTAGATGCAATGATGTGTGAAGTATTCTGTCCGATGCTCTAAATATATAAATACTGTGGTGACACTGTAGCGTAATGCAGTGGTTCTCAACCTTTGTTCAGTGACGTACCCCCTTCGAAGAAAAAATTCTGCCGAGTACCCCCTAACCAGCGCAAAGCATTTTAAAACTCCATCAAAATAATTATCAACTTAAAGTGACCTCTTTTGGGATCATAATAAAGATATGTTCTCAAACTGAACTCATGAACTTAATTATAGCTAAACACTTCTTCCCAAAAAATAAATCATTAACTTAGTTTTAAATAAAAGATTAGCTCAAAACATATTTTTTCAATATTTATCATCTTAAAATATCTTCTTTAAGGATTGAAAAGAATACTGACAGGTAGCTTGTTTCCCTCTGCTTCTGGGAGGCTTTTCGCATCGTGTCTTGAGATGACCTGAATTCAGAAAGTTTCCTCTTAAAAAACTCAGGTGGCTTACCAACATGACTTTCATGTTTTGTCTGGAGATACCGCTGAAGATGTGGTGGCTTAATGCCACTGTTGGCTAATCTCTCCCCACAGAAAAAGCAAAAAGTGTAAATAACCCAATCTATGTTATTGTTAATATTGTTGAAGTGTCTTTCTGTTATTTTATTGTGAAATATTTGCTCGCTTTAAGGTCATACAATTTCATTTCCGCTTTTGTATTACATGCTTTATTTTGAAAGGGTACCGGTAGAGACGCGGACTTGTTATGAATCATTAACTTCACAACGGAAAACTTTTACGTTTTAGCGAGCCTCCGAAGAGGCACAAGCTCTCACGGTGTTGTTTAGGAAGGCTCTCTGCTCTGGTTTCGCCTTCTTTGGTACTTGTCCCTCCGTGTTTCAGCAGCATTGCTGCTGCACTTCAACTCAACTCCATTGTTGAAGTTTTCAAGGCAGGTGATGACAGGCGATGACAGGTGGTGTGTGCCAGGTTGGGTCAAACCATCGGTATGGGGGAGACTCTGTTTTTTTAGGATAATTAAATTGAAAAGCCTACTGAATATAAAATTTAGTTCATGAACTTACACTTATATTTTATTGAATGTTTGTTAAATAACAATTTTTCAAGGATTTTTGAATGGATGCTAATTTTAAATATATAGAAACAAAATCTCAAGTACCCCCTGGAGTACCTTCAAGTACCCCCAGGGGTACGCGTACCCCCATTTGAGAATCACTGGCGTAATGGATGCAGGCGAATGGAAGGATAAGGAGGAAACAAGGGTTCAGCGATGACTAATCAGCTGATATAGATTCTATAGATCTGTGATTTTTGTGCTGAACTGAGACCATCCTACAAAGATCAACCCGACGGAACAGAACCATTCCAGTAGAAACACAAGCATATAATAATAATAATTCTGTTAAATTTGATAGATTAGGAACATGTGAGCTGCTCTGAATCTAATAATCTTGCCGTTTTGGATAACTAAATTACACACAGTTGATACAATAATTCCCCTCACATTCTGACAGTTTCTGTTCACGCCAATTTTGACTATTGCATACACATATGCTATTAGTAGGAATCATACACACTGTTTTATTAATGAGGCCCCATGGCTGGTTGCCCCTAGGACTCAATTTCATGGGCACTAGTATCCCAGTTGTGAAGCTTATCCTGATATTGATCACATTCAGGATATGGTGTTTACATGGGACATTTGGGAAATTATGATTCCTGTATGGTGGCTCTAGAAACTGACGCCGCTTCAGCGCACAGCTCTATTAGATGCCAACATCGCATTGCAGATTTGGCTTATCCCCATATAGCCATCTATTGAAGAAGACAGCAGCAACAAATATTAAACATGTCCTCGACTTGGCCAGTGTCTGCTGTTGCCGCAAACGCACAGAACCAGGACACAGTGGATGAAGATGCCGGCCATCATGATGTCATGATGTAGATTCGCTGATGATAAAATCGGAAATATAGTCGGTTTAAATTCTAACTGGACTTAAGACTGTTCTGCTGACCTGGATGTACTTCATGAAGCGGTGGCACTTGCCACAGCGGGCCAGTGGCTTCCCTGAGGCAGCAATGGGGGAAAAGGAGACCTCCATCAACTCATCCATACCTTTAAAACAAAGACATACACTGTGAGATGGAGTTGCACTACTTAGATTAATATTCATTCATATACATTCATTACTGCTACGAGTTTGATGCATAGTGAAGTGCATAACACTGTGGGAAACAACTGAATTGATGACAGCAAGGTAGTTTAGCTCACAGGGGTTCAGCTAAATTGAATTTAAGCATTGGATGTGTGACAGTATGCACCGTAGATCCACTATATGAATTTCCACATGCATCATTACTAAGACTGAGATGACCACTGTGCAGTGGCTATGCTTTATTTTCATTGATTCATATAGAGCTGTGAGCAGAGGGTTTGCAATGTAATTGCTTAATTAAAGGATACTTAAAAAGAAAATAGTCTACAAGTTTTGACTACAACTACATTGCTTTGACAGCAATATCTATAATCACATATACTAACGTTATTTGCAATATATCAAACGATTAAAATTGTCATTGTCATTATTGCTTCCTTCATCTGTCAGTATTTTCTCTTAAATCTTCTAAATATTGTTACTTTGTTGATGTGCTCCATTACGAGTGACATCTATCACACTTCTGTCTGTCCTGGGTGAGAGATCCCCTTACTTGCAACTATCTCTGACGTTTCTAAATGTTTTCCTTGTTAACAGGTATTTTGGGGTAGTTATTCCACACTCTTGTTTACGGTTAAGGGCAAGGGTTGTACCTTGTTAAACACTATGTTGCAAATCTTGATTCGTGAATATGGGCTAGACAAATTCTATTTTACTGATTAATTTAGTCTTCAAATTCAACAAAGTCCACCAGCATCAGAAAAAAATGGAAAACATAAGCAGCCAATCCCCATTCTTAAGGTCAACACATGGTACTTCCTTTAACACAGTAACCCTTTCGTGGCTACATTGCAGCAGCCTACAGTATAGTGTTAGAGCCAATGCTTGTTTATGTCAGGTGTAATTAAAGAAAACTAAAATGTTTGCAGAAATTGAAAGAGCTGCGTTGAACGTACCAGTGATAGAATCCACAAAGTAGTGAAACTTCCTCTTGAAGATGTCCAGCGTATGCTGAAGGACCTGTTGGAAGTTGGCTTTACCTTGTGCAATAAGGTTCAGTTGCTTCTCTACTGCGCTGCGTATAGTGGGTAAAACCAGCTCTGCATCTGTAATACACACACAATCACTTTTCAAAGATGATTCAGCATTATTTAAAAAACCTTAGCATCTAGCAATCTCTAATAGATGTAGGAGAATGCAAATTATAATAAAATGCTAATTGCCTATCTTGTAGTAGCCATGAACCAGCACAATTCCCAAGTTTGTTGGCTTCAACTTGCGTCCATTCTCTATTGTGACATAGTTCCTCTGGCAGATGTTGTTGATGTGGACAGGGATGCTGGCATCAGTACCTGGAGGCGAGAGGCAGAAACTGTAAAACTGTTCTCCTGGTATTTTTGTTATTCCTTCACAGATTATTGCTCTGATGCAAGTCCTCTTTGAAATATAAAGATTAATAAAGAACAGTAACAAGAGGTAAGTTCAACTTTCAATAATATAAACCATAAAAGTCGAAAAAAACGTATCGATTAGATATAATTATTATGAGTGGCCAAGAAACTGACATCAGTGCATTATTATGATTCATGATTCATTCATGATTCATGATCAATAAAAATCAGTGGACCAGTGGTGAGATTAGTGGTGAGGTATACCAACGCCATGTTTCTCCATGAGTGTGATGAGTTCGGCCTCAGTCAGATATTCCGGGGGGCTGGTCTGCTTTTCCACCAGCTTGATTTCGTCTACTGTGAAAGTATCTCCACGCTCACATTCTGGCAAGTTCTCTTCCAGCGGGATGCCCAGCCAAGGCATCACTGTTGTGTAACCTGGGAATAAAACAAAAATACACTTAGCAAGGACTAAGCTGTTATCAATCATGTGCATTTGTGCACAAGGTTGTTCCTAACTAGCACCTAATAAACTATTGATTTAATAGACTTGCATCAATAACATTTAAGGAAAATTGAGTAATGTGTAAATCAGTCACCTGCTAACATCCGTAAATCTGTTAAATCAATCAATCAACTGCATCACTTTAACTGGGGAATCACATATTGATTCGGGGAAGAAATATGTGTTTCAGAGTTGCATGGAACGAATGGAACGTATATCTTGGTGTGTGTATTGTTAATGACCCAAGGAAGCACAGTGTCGAATGTGGTGCAAACGTTCACAAACGTTCGACAGGATTACACTTTTAATTAACAGGTGAGCAGCGCTCGGTAGCACTGGAGGCTGGGACTCATCAATGTTAGTGACATTGTCCATCACCACAATAGCGCGTTTATGACAACTGATTCTTCAGTTTAGCTCTATGTGCAGCATTGCAAACAAACATTGCCCAATCCAAACCAGTAGGTTTAGAACAGGCAGTGCACTAGTTCATGAAGTTTGCATAGTTTGGATGATCAGATTATGTTAAAATAATCAGATTTGAGTTAAAATAGAAAAAATGTATGTTAGGGTATATTGGATTATTGTTTTGAAACGTTATTTGAGAACACATTATTATTAGTAGCATTAGTAGCAGCAGCAGTCAGACAAGCAACTTCTCAAAAGCTAAGAGAAAATACACTAAACTAATAAAACAGAGATACATGTGTGATGATATAATCACTTTACTATATATACCAAACTATAGTCCTTACTATATCTAAAATCATTGTTAGGATTGGAGCTATAAATGTGCAAAGTGTCAGCAGCTTGGTACTCAAGAAGCAAGCATTTGCATTTTCAAGCACAGCTGACTGAGTATGTACCTGGTGTGATCAGGGTTTTGCCAGTACATGAAAAGGCCTCTGGGCCAATGCTGAATTCTATTGTGGTCTGTAGGTACTTGCAGTCCTGACTGATTGTGGCAATGAAATGCCGTGTGATGTACTCGTACAGCCGCCAGCCATCACTGCCTGTGGAGGAGCAGAAGAGAAAGGGTCCCTTGGTTAGAGGTTAAGAGTGAAAATATGTCTGTCAAAGTGAGGAGCAGCAAAAATCTTTACTTGATTGATAGGGACACTGTTTTAGTTAGGATATGGTGACATTCATTAACCTCCATTGAATTGGGGAAGAGGCAGAAATCTGGCCAAAAAAATACAAAATTATCGGGAGGGATAGATACGCAGAGGTGAAAAAGTTGTTTGTAAATTGAGTAAATCAAGTGATTAAGTGAATGCAAATAAGACATACAAATCATGCTGTCATTTACTAACAATATATCTATTCCATCATCATAAGACAAGTACCCCTCTAGTGACATTAGGGGAAAAACAATATTGCTTGGCCACTAACTTTTTATTGTAAATTGCAAACATTTCCACCAGAGTGTGGCCTCAAGCCCATTATAGAAGCTAAATCATGTGATTAAGTGAAACGTTTATCTCTCATCCAAGAGGCTCCCAAGTTCTATTTACCAGGTCTTATTACAGAGCAGATCCATAACTCAGGGCCACAACTTATTATCTTGCTCCCATGCGTTATTATTTCGTTGCCAGGGAATTGTTTTTCATAAATGTCACCAGAGGGGCTCAGTAGAGAAGAGCTGCTTTGACAGATGATGTCTCACCCTCTCTTCCTATACTCTCTCACGCTAAGAGTTGATATTCATGATCAATTACTATAATCAATTATGTAATGAGTTGCATGACCCACCCAGTTCCCCCTCGGAGGCAGCACGCATCGGAGTGATGGGTGGATGGTCTCCAGCATCAGATCCTTTCCTGGGTCGGTTCAGTCCAGTTGAAAGCAGAGCCTTCACCTGAGATGGTAAACATGTTTTTGGAAACAAATTCTTGTGTGTTCACTTCCTGTTCATGAGCATGAATAAAATGAACCCGTTTTTGTAGGCACACACAGCTGACCTTCAATTTACCCTGAACCCACAGTGACCCTCACCTCTTCTGCCCAAAAGGGATTGTTGGTCTGCTGCTTCAGTGTTCCTTTCAGATCGAAATTCTCTGGGTAGTGGGTTGTCTCAGTACGTGGGTAGCTGATGTAGCCCTGTGTATACAGTCGTTCTGCAATCTGCATGGTATGCTGTGGACCCATGCCTGGGGTGAAAAAAACTCGAATGAATATTTTCTCTTTTTCTTACATAGTCGCAGAGCTAAGAACTGGAAGTTGAGTTGCATTATTCTGAGATTAGAAAATACAGTGATCTTGAATGATGTCTATAATTCTCTTAAGTTTTCACAGAAAATGTTTTTATAACATTGTGGAAACTTTCCTACCGTGTAATAAACTCATGATAACACAGGTGCAATCGATTACACTGGACATTTAACATAAAAATGGTGTGTTAGTTCAAAATCAGTTCAGTGTTTATTTGATCTTTAACATTGGATTTCAGTGCGAGCAGCGTCACTCTTCTGCTGCAAGTTGTTTAAGAGTGAAGTGAACAACTCTCTTCTCATAATGTGATAAGACTCCATTACTCTGTGACGTGACCGTCTGTAAAATGTGACTACCCGATGCGTCGAGCCGGTTTCGGACGGAAAAATCAAAACACCTTTCGGGCTCGGTAACTACATAATCACTAAATATTCACAAACAAAATGTTGGTTATGTTGATGGAAATGTACCTAAAGAAGAGCTGGCCACTCGCAACATCTCCACTGTGTTCAAGGCCTGGGGTCTCTGCTTGGCCTTCTCTTTCTTACTCACCGACTCCACCTGTAATAGGAGAACTATTTAACAGCTTACATCAGAGGTCCGGTTTGGTCAGAAAAAGATCTTTATCTCATCCTACAGGTACAACGGAGAAAAAAAAGCTGACTGAGGTGAGATAGAAGTTAGCCGAGTTCATATAAATCAGACAATTCGGTCTATACGTTCAAATCATCATTCCTCAGGGCTATAAAAAAAAAACACTGTTATGTTGAAGGTTGGTTAGAATTTGTTTACACATAACTTATAAAAGGAGGTTCTGTATTATTTAAATCATTCAAATTACATTTGAAAATGTTTCTGTATTACTTTCACTCTAGATGACAAACAGTACATGTTAATTAACTTGATAATAGTGACCACAGTTAGCATAGAGTAAACTAGGCATTAATAGGCTTTTGCTCTTACCTTGGCCTCCCTCGATGTCTTAGCCAGATTGACAAACATCTGACCAACCTCCCTGTCGAAGACCCTCACCCTGTTCCAGTCCAGCATCAGTGGGTTATCCTTTCCTTTGAACACCTGTGAACACAGAGCATGTCTGAAACGGTAGTACTGCAGCAAACGATCGTTGACACACATCAAGGAGAGTGAACGTGGAGATTTACCTTTGCTTGAAGGATCCAGTAAGTCTCTGGTCTAAAGGACTGGATCTTGTCATGGCGTTCCACACAGAAGCCAAGGGTGGGGGTCTGGCATGGTCCGAATGAGATCAAGGAAGAGTCTAGATTACCGTATTTGCCCTGAAAATACTTGGTCTGGAACCTGAAAAATATTTGACCCACAGTTGTCAGATAGTCGTTTTGGGATGGTTTTATAAGCTAAAAGAATCGAATGAATCCAATTTTTTTTTTTAATTAAAATCAGCTGTTCTTACTACATGGACCAAGAACTTTGTTTGAGGGTGCAATTACACTTGGAATAGTGACTGACCCCGCATCTTTCTTACATCACAACTGCATTCCAAAATTTAAGCCATTTTGTGGTTATTAGGTTTCAACCTCTGTATCACGGACCAAGGTGTTCAATCTAATACCAGCTGAATATGTAAATGTAATATATTTTCCCCTGAATCTTACAAAGTAATAATCAATGAAATTAATAATGTACTGTTAATCAATGTCTTGAAAAGGAATCAGGCCATCTCTCTTAGCCTCAGAATTTCCTTGGTCAGATTATTTCTAGCTAAGCATCAAATTTCTAGGCTGTTGTATGTGGCTGGAGAGAGAGGTGTACCGGGTGAATGCACAGCCAATGCGCAGGTCCAGCTCCTGTCGAGCATCCACTGATAGCGCCTCGTTGCGGTTGGGCTCTCCGAGGCAGTTCATGGCATTCCAGATGTCAGTGTCGGTAATGGAGCTGAATTTGGCGCGGTAAACACTCTGATCCATGGAACTCCCCTTGTTCATCACTGGCTGGATGGCATCCAGTACCTTAGAGGCAAAATAAAGATAATGTAGCAGTAGAAAAATCTAACTGTTGTAGGAACAGAAACTCACGTGATCCAGGATTTTAGTCCCCTAAAGAGTAACTTTACTTATGAGAGCTCTATCCCCTAACGTGGCCTAGGGGATGGAGCGGGTGCTCTGTAACAAGAAGGTTGCCGGTTTGAATCCCACTCTATCCCATCTGCATGCCTAAGTGTCCTTGGCATGATACTGAACCCCTAAATAGCCCCTCATGAATGTTGAGTGTACTAATGTAAGTCACTTTGGACAAAAGCGTCAGCTAAATGAATGTAATGTAATGTAATGTAATTTCTAACGAGGGGGACAAAACACTGCTCTGGCCTCTATGGCTCGATTTGTACCAACTTGATCCGGGAATGAACACAGATTAAATAATTTCCCATTTAAGATAAAAGTCAGATGTTAGTGGGTGCTAATGGATTTTTTGACCAGTGGAAAAGGGGCCTGTTTGGGTTGATCACTCCTTCAGCAAAGGAAAAAGAAAAAATTGTACAGCAATATTGGTGAACCTGACCTGGGAGGAGTTAGGATTAGAGTTAGGGCATTTTTTTGACAAGTCAGTGAATCCATTTTAAATCATTTGCAGTTTCACAATTGAGATAGGAAGAATGCATTTTATACCAGATTAAATTGCACAGAGCCATGGGTTGGATGTGATTATTTACATGACATAACCTGATACAGATTACATGTTATTGTCAGATGTTGATGGGGTTGGAATTACCTCAAAACAGATGTTCTCGCCTTCTTTATCACAATCCAGCCATAAAACCACGTAGTCACAGCCTCTACCTTCAACCTGACATGACAACAGAAAGAGTATTGAAAAAAACAAGGCATGATACACTGACCTCCAGGTCACACAGAAAGCAACCTGATGTCTTCTGAAAACCAATTACTGGGTCAACCTCTAATAATGTACCTGAAGGAACTTGACCATGTTGAGTTTAGGATTGGCCTCCTTTTTTTCTGCTGGAGCTGTGCTGAAGAGCTCTGCAGGGTCCACCTGGTCCCAATTGTTGTACTTTCCTTTTGGAAATAAAAGGACCAAGCGGTAAAACAACTTAGTAAAAGATAACTTAATAATATATGATGAGCTTCGTGTAAGTGTGTGTTAGACAGTGAGCAAGTGCTAAAGTAAAAGATACCCACCGATGAAATCCAGACTCATCACATGTCCACAAACAGAAGTCATCTTAAAGCGTACGCTCTGGCCCTGGAAACTCCCGGTGTATTCGTGCACTGAGCATGCTCCATTGAGCCCCTTGCGACTCGTACAACTTCCTAAAAGCCAACGAGAACGAATGATGTGTTAATCCGCCTATAGAAACATTTTTAGTAACTTACAGGACATCAAGATCATTCAAATGCAATTGTTTGTAGCCTACTAAAGTTGTTTTAATAAAATGAACACAAACTGATCAATAGCAGTAATTCTGAACAATCAATAATGGGATTCCAAAGTTATGCTGTCAGTTTCCAAGGAAAGTTAGCTAGTTATATAGTTATATTTATTTGGGATTATCAAATTAGTGGATCTTGCTGAAACTTTGAAACACTCAAAAACTTCACAAAATGGCAATGAGTCAGAAGTGGACTTTAACAACGTCAGAGCTTCGGCAAGCGAGTCAGGGCAGAAGTCCTTTATCTTGGCTCAATGCTACATGCTAATGTCCTCTCTGAATGAAATGATTGTCTCAAGGCTGAATGCTAATGACAGGAACATGGATACAAACTGTTGTGATGGGAACACGAGTGACCCCCACCCAACACACGCACACACACACAAACGTCACTACTGTCAGATAGTATCTACTGCAAGAAATACAGTGTATATATATAAAAGCAGGATCAGAGATGGTTGTCAGACAAACCAAAAGATCCTCAAGGAAAAGAACAGAAGCTCCATCACACGTTCCTCACTTCATAAACCTCAAACATGGAACAGCTGCAGGTAAGACATCTATGTTGACAATGACTGAAACCTTTCTTTTTTTGTGACTAAATTTGTATTTATTTAAAAAAATTGGGTCACAAACAAATTGTTTTCCTCAGCTACCAAGTGGGTAACATTCAACTGGCCGTTCCCAGTTTACCTTTACGCATATTGAAAAAGATTATTATTAGCTGTAATCGTTCATTCCGTTCACAGTAAACGGTTAGGTCACTTCTCTGCACTCAGCAGTCCAGTGGAGGCTTATGTGAGATTTCAGCAGTCTGACATAGAAATCTTTATGGGTGTTTTTACTAAAAAGATTTTATTTCATATTTAATGTTACTGGTTGATTAGATTTTTAAGTACTGTACAAAATTGTACTTTGTGCTGAGTAAGTCACTAGGTAAAAGGTTAGGGGGGCACCATAGTAACTCAATGGTTGTAACGATTTTTTTGTCAGGACCTGCATAAAGGACTGACAGGCGTTCCCCACAGCAAGACATATTAAGATAAGACAATTGCTGTAAGGACGATACAAAAGGGATACAATTGGATACAATCATCTTCTTTTTCTTAATTTTTTGTCCAATGTTGCTTTATGACAGTGCTCCTGAAGATGCACAAGACGGATGTAGCAAGAGCAATCTTGTTATCTTGGTCAAGCAACACATGGATCATCAAGACTAGAAAAGTGCTAAATAAATACAGATTTATTTACCATGATGAATTATTTATCAAAGAGTAAATAAACAAGATCAACAGAAATTTAAATCACAAATCACAACAGAAATTCTAAGTCAACTCACTGTCAATTTGGTGAGCAACAAAAAACTCTGTAAATACAGAATGAAACACCTGCCAGTCCATGTTGTCTGCCTGTTACCTAATAAATGAAGAATACAGGCAGATCAAGAAAGTCAGTGACTGTTCACGTTAACATGTTTAAATGTGTACAGCTCTGTAAAAGGCCACTAAGACAAACACTAGACATCTCCAGGCAGCTGATGCAGAGAAATAAGTCAACACTTGAAACAGTCTTGGTTTTCTTTGTTTCTAGCTGCTGCGCTTCTTTCTGCTGTGCCTGCTGGCCCTCCACCAGTGTCCGGCTATCCCACTAGGCAATCAGTGTGTGGACGAATCATTCTGTACGTACAGCCTGCAGGACTACTACAGCCAGCTTGTCAACCTGCCCAGCCACATCAACGAGCGCAGCATCGCAACCTGGAGCTATGTGTGAGTGCACAGGGACACGCATCGCTTGAAATTAATCTTCAACCCAAAAAATATCCTCACAGAAGCGATTAGTGTAGAAAGGGCCAGTGGATGAAGAGATTATATGATTTTTTTTAAATGCACACCTGGCTTCTCAAACCTTCATTTCAATCAGTCATTTCAAATTCAAGATTTTAGATTTTGCACCGTTCATCTGACAAAACTTGAGACTTAGATAGTTTAGTAACAATAAGGAGTTTAACAACAATTTTATAGTATATTAATTTATATAAAATTTCCAAGAAATGCCCAAAAATTGTACTTTTTCCATCTTCTTAAATTGGTTGTTGTTTTCCTTTTTCTATAAAATAAGAAGAAGGCATTTTGACAAATTCACAGCTTCCTGGTATTTTATAGACTAAACAATGAACTGAATAATTGAAGAAAAAAATAAACAACAGATTATTCAGTAATGAAAATAATCAATTGTGGCTGCCCAGCATCTGATTCCACTTTGCATAGTGGAGAGATTCAATAATTTGCAGAGGTATCAACTGAGTAGGAAGAATAAGGGCAACGCATCATGTTCATGTATAAACAGGGAATGCCAATTTTATTTATTATTAATTTGCCAATTATTTTATGACTCAATAGATACATTTTTTAGTCAGTACAATTCCAGTCATAAGATCAACTGTTTTGTTTTGTTTGATCAATAGTCCAAAGATAATAAATCTACTTTAATTGAAGAATATTCAAAACGTAAAAATAAACATTTAAGAAGCTGGAAGCAGAATACCTAAAGTATTTTAGAAGTTGTAAATCTGAAGCTGAAATCTACTTTGTATGATGTCAAGCATAATCGTAGAGCACAATTCACTGCACTGAACATCAGTTCAAACCTTATCCGTCTTTCATGGTGTGACATACACTGATGTCAGTATTTATTTCAGGCTGCAACTCAAGATTTTCTTCAGTGCTGAATAATATCCCATCCGATGTGACATCTTCATGTCACTCACTTTGCTATAGGACAAAATCCTACATCTGAGGTGTTCCAGTTAATGTTTGGGTATTTTTGTTTGAGATATTGCTGAGTAATTGTTAAAGTTGTTGAGGTAGTTAATACATTTTCTGTCAATTGGCTGAGATATTGGTGACTAATCATTTCAGTACCAGACTTTTACGTGGTTTTGCATAAAACTACCATATTGTAACAAATGTATATTAATATATATATATATTTTGTTATATACACTAAAGCATAACTTTTTTTATGACTTTTTCTTATCTCAATGTGATTTAAAGGAGATCACATTCAACATAACATTAGCTTTTCTTAACTGAGCCACCAAAGGTTAGAAAACCATAAAATACTATTTTTTTTTTTTAATATAGTGTAAGGTCTAATAAGTATGAAATCGCTCTGTACGGCAGAGCTACATAGTGCAGAATTTAGTTGATGGATCAGAGGATTAATTAACCCATTAGATGACTTTCACTTGATTTCTTCAGCCACAAACAGTCTATTTATAGTACACATGAGACCTTGTCTGCCAGGTTAACTGGAGAAACCACAGAACGACTATGATCTCCCCTGCTCCTCATCTCTCATCAGGGAGAATATCGACTTGAACCGGGTGCCTCAGGTCATCCATGAGGCCAGCTGCCACACCAGCCACTCCTGCAGGGGCCTTGACAACGCTTTTGGTCTAGAGACTATCCCTGTGTCCCTGAGGATGCCCGTCCTCAAGAAAAACCCCAGCTGCTTCCCCACAACCAGCTACTCTCTGGAGTTTGAGCTCATCACAATAGCTTGTATATGTGCTATGTCCAGGCACAGCTAAAAATGATTGACTGCTCTAACGTCAACAACAGGAATATGTGTTTAAATCAGACAGAGATGGTAGTTTTCTGAGAAATGGTCCATATCACTCACTGTTTTTGTTTTCCAGTGCACACTGATAACTGTCCCCATTGAATACATATACATGTAAATAAAGGTATTTTCCACTAACTGGTATCACTGTGTCCATATGGAGTATTGTGCTTGTCAATGCAGGGGTACAGACTTCATCCTGATATTCTCTAGTGAGACACACTGCAGTGGTGGAGAGAGCAAACCAGTTACGTTTTAACACGTTTAATTAAATTATAAATATATTTTAAAAATATATAAATTTATAATAACGTTTGAAAGTATTTATGTAGATTTGACTGGTTTGGTGCTTGTGAGCATGGGAAAGCGGCTTACATCTACATTATTGTCGCACATGACTATAACTAATACAGCTCCCATCTTCTGGCTGTTCATAGACACGATGTGCTGTGGTAATGAAGGCAGTGTATTCTGCCACAAAGCGAAATGAAAGCGATACTTTCATCTGCTGCTTTTATCCTGGCGTTGTCTTTAAGTGCTGAATAAGGACGTCTCCGGTTACACCTTTAGAAACCCGTACTGACCTTTAGAGAGGATTTTGGAGATGGACTGAGCCAGGGAGGGTTTCTCTGCCACCATTAAAACAGTCCTCATGTTGAAACGCTGCCACTTCCTCAGGTACAGAAAGTGACGTTGGATCAATAAGTTCCGCTGATCAGAAACAGTTGTTCTATTCAAAAAACACCAATGTTGCCAGTAAATGCTTGTTACCCGTTTATTTTACAAAGTAAACGGGCTGCCATGACAGTTCAGGTTATTTACTTCCGGTGACAGGTCTTCTTCTCATGTAATTTGGCAGCGTAGACACTACGAGGCGTAATACTGCCCTCTGCAGGATAAAATATAACTGACGCCATGACAAGTTTAAGTTTCAATTTTTATCTGTCTTGTGCGGTTATAAAACGGGGGAGGAGGGGGTGCTGGAGCATATTTTTCTTTTTTGTGTGCGGACACTGCAGCGCCGTCTGAGACAGCGGGACGAAAAACGTCAACGCCGGTAAACGGGGTTTTCAGCAGTATGCACAGTGTGTGTGTGTGTGTGTGTGTGTGTGTGTTTTAATTATAAGTCTTAAATCGAATGAATTTGAACTGTGATTTTCTCATCCTCCCAATTATCATTACTTGTTTTTTATTGATTTAATTATCATCAAAAATAAAATAAAAGTATGAATTCTGAGGATTAGATTTGTAGTATGACAAAATATGATTTCAACAGCGGCAACAGTAATATTAAGTAAGTGTTTGCATCTTTCTGTTGTCACATAACTTGTTAATCAGCTAATATCTCTCCTCAGTTCCTTCTAATGTCTAGAGTCTCAGATCAATGCAGCCCTTTGACAGCAGCAACCTCTCCAGCAACCCACTCAACAGAAAATTGTAGCTTTAAGTTATGTCGGCATATGTGCCTTTTTCCATGTGCCCCTTTTGAAATTTGAGCACCTGCCCCTCTAAAGGTCTCTGCACGGCCCTGGTAAACAGTACAATGAAAGATGTTGGCTAAAAGAAACCGGTCAGCTCAGCAGTGCAATAATTGAATTAAAATAAAAGCAGGTTAGAAAGAACTTACTGTAAAGAAGTCAAATACACTACAAAACTGAATACATACAAAAGCGTAGATTGATATTTGTTGCAAATGAACCACTTTAACTGTATGGAGTGTGTATAAGAAGTTATTTATCATTTGTATAGTTATTTCCACCATCAGTTGTTTCACATTTTTCCAAATAAAGTGGAAACAGGCAGGAAAACAAATATGAAGAGGGTTGTTAGTCATTAGTTGACTCACCTCATATTCGCATCTATTTAAACCATGAATCGTGCAGGAATTGACCAAAGACATTTTTTATAGTAATCCATTTACATTATATTTACTACATTCCAATAATAAATCCTCAACTGTTTCAGGACGTCAAGAATCATATTTCCAAGTAGCATGTTTATCTATAATGTCCAAAGCATGCCTAGTTATTTGTACAGCATATTTCAACAGGGCAATACAAAGTTCTTCACATGCAATATAAAGGCATCAGGACACATTGTAGAAGCAGCACAGTACAGTAAAAAGTGAAACACTCTGACAAAAATTAGAAGAGGTACATAGACAGTGAAATAATTGAATAAATACAATAAGAAATCAAAGAGTGAAAATGCAGTGTGAGGAAATTATTTGATTTAATAAAAGTCTATAGCAAACAGGAAAGTTTTCAGCATTTAAATAGAAAAACTAAGATTGTGGGGACAGAAAGCAGACCTGTTCCAAACAACCTGCGGGGTCTTGATGGTTCATAACATAGCAATAGATCGCTTTCTTTGCCCTGAACCATCAGTGTTTTATAAAACAACAGCCTGATTTGGAGTCATTCACCTTGTTTCTTTATCTTTTGGTACAAAGTCCAACTATTGCCTTTATTGTGTGTGCATATGTGTGTGTGTGTCTGTTTCTGTGTGGATAAAGGACTTGAACAAAAGGATCTAACTGACTCTTCAACAAACTGAGTGGTAAGTTGCTGAACAAACTGAACTGTTACTTAACTCTGTTTATGTTTTTCTTTTATGTTTATGTATGACTAGCAGAACGAGCTGCTTGATTTTGTTTTAGGTAATACTATATACAAGTATACAACTGATAATAGAGTTATCATCCCTAGATATTGTCTTGTACCATTCAGCTCCTCAAGGTGTATATGCTTCACTTTTTACACCTGTTCTGTAAAATAAAATATACATTTATACCTTAAAAAAACCCGCAAAGTATTAATCAAATACATACATGGTACATTTAGTTTGCCCTCCCATGTTTTGAGGGAAAACAATTTAATACATTTTCTCATACTGCTCTCTGTCATTATAGAGTAGGTTAAATACATTTGCTGTGGTAGATCCCCTTGTCTTACATTTACTTACAGAGACGTCATAGGAGCTGTAATGTAAATATTAACTATAATAATCTTCATTTCTATGGCAGTTTTCAAATAACAGGTTTACAAAGTCCCAGACATAAAAACAGAAAATACATGCAGTGCAATTACAAATTGAAACATGTTAATAGAAGAAAACATGTATAGAATATTTGCATTTTATGTCGGACTCCTTGTGAGAAACTTACCTGCTATGTTGTGCGAGTTGGAGACGGTTGATTGACTTCTGGAAGAGCCAGGCAAATAGAGAGTTGGAGTAATAGCTGGACACAAAGGCATGAATGAGAATTTGTTCATAATAGAATTAAAGGAGTGATCTAATCTTGTCCAATAACATGTGTACTCTCAAAGCACTGTTAAATCCCCCTTGCTTGGTTTGGGTACCCCTTTGTTACAATGTTTAATGGTATAAATGAAAATTCTCAACCATCTTATCAACACTTACCTGTCAACTTGCTGTTTCCCTAAAGCCTGAAACATGCTTCTGCGTTTTCACGGGCCCGTAAGCGCAAGAGCCCTTCCGGGTCCCTTACGTGCTTATGTATCCCTTCTTACGTGCTTACGGACGTCGCCCCATTTTTCTAAAATTTACGGCAAAGCTCCACAAGCTTACTCAGCCCGCAAGGCTGTGATTGGTCTGCTCTACATCCCTTCTGGAGCTGCCTTTCCGGTTTCATGCCCCATAGTACAGGCAGAAACAACGGAAGATTTTAAAAAGAAGAATGGACAACTGTTCGGTTGGAATCTTGAATACACTCTCTGCCATGGTTCACCGTGTGTTTGTAATGGAGAACACGACTGGTAGAAGGTAAATAAACAACGATTGCCACACCAACAAAGAAGGCGTCTCTCAGGTCGTCTTCGACAAAAAGCATTACTCCGCCTAGTGTTCTGGCGCGGAATTGCTTTGTAAGACGCGCAACGGTTGGGGAAGCATGAATGACAACGAGTCTTGCGCCACAGCGGCATGAAAAGACGCAGACGCAGTCGCAGAAGCATGTTTCAGGCTTAACTCTCTGAAGGAGGCAAGATTAAATCCTCTCCTGAAGAAACCCACCCTCACCCCGTTTGAAGTAAATAACTACAGACCTTTCTCTCTTCTTCCCTTCATTCCAAAACTAATGTCTAGAGTCTCAGATCAATGCAGCCCTTTGACAGCAGCAACCTCTCCAGCAACCCACTCAACAGAAAATTGTAGCTTTAAGTTATGTCGGCATATGTGCCTTTTTCCATGTGCCCCTTTTGAAATTTGAGCACCTGCCCCTCTAAAGGTCTCTGCACGGCCCTGGTAAACAGTACAATGAAAGATGTTGGCTAAAAGAAACCGGTCAGCTCAGCAGTGCAATAATTGAATTAAAATAAAAGCAGGTTAGAAAGAACTTACTGTAAAGAAGTCAAATGCAGACGCAGTCGCAGAAGCATGTTTCAGGCTTAACTCTCTGAAGGAGGCAAGATTAAATCCTCTCCTGAAGTGGATTAAAGATAGCTCTTGAGCGAGCTATCTTTAATCCACTATCCTCATATCTTCACCATAATAATCTTCTTGACCCTCATCAGTCTGGTTTCAAGGCAGTCTAAGTTGAATGGCCTGCCTTGCTGTCTCTGAGCAACTTCACACT
Organism: Platichthys flesus; assembly: GCF_949316205.1. NCBI lineage: Eukaryota > Metazoa > Chordata > Actinopteri > Pleuronectiformes > Pleuronectidae > Platichthys > Platichthys flesus. The sequence goes on along the minus strand of NC_084947.1, from coordinate 25,282,291 downwards.
GCTAGAGCAGCCCCCCTCTCCTCTGTCCTTATCCTTTTAGACCTCTCTGCTGCATTTGACACAGTGAACCTCAAGATCCTTATTTCCTCCCTTCAGGATCTGGGTGTATCAGGCTCTGCTCTCTCCCTGCTCCCATCCTACCTCAACGACCCAATTACCGGGTAACTTGGAGAGGATCTGTGTCTGAACCTTGTCCTCTCACTACTGGGGTCCCTCGAGGTTCTGTCCTGTTTACCCTCCTCTTCTCTCTGTACACCAACTCTCTGGGCTTTGTCATTCACTCACATGGCTTTTCCTACCATAGCTATGCAGACAAAAAACCCAACTAATCCTCTCTTTTCCCTAATCTGAAACACAGGTACAGCAGCACAAATCTCTGCCTGTCTGACTGACATCTCTCAGTGGATGTCTGCACACCACCTGAAAATAAACCTTGAAAAGACTGGACTACTTTTCCTTCCAGGGAAAGACTCTCCCACCCACGACATGACCATTACCTTTGACAACTCCATGTTAGCCCCCACAAAGACTGATAGGAACCTGGCTGTGACAGTCGACAGCAAACTCTCCCTTACTGCCAATATTACTGCAACAACACGTTCCTGTAGATTCATGCTGCACCACATCAGGAGTATATGCCCCCTTCTCACCAAGAAGGCGGCGCAGGTTCTGGTCCAGGTTCTGGTCATCTCATGCCTAGAATATTGTAACTCCCTCTGGCAGGTCTACCTGCTAGTGCCATCTGACCTCTGCAGCTCATCCAGACTGCAGCAGCTCGACTGGTTTTTAACCTAAATTCACTCACACTACTCCGCTCCCGTCACTGGTTACCTGTGGCTGGTTGCGTAACGTGCTGCAAACAGATCAGGTCCAGTCTACATCCAGGACATGGTCAAACGTTACACTCCAGCCACGTTCACTCTGCCAATCGGATTGTTGCTCCCTCGCTGCGAGCAGAACACAAAATTGCGACTGTTTGCTGTCCTGGCTCCTAAATGGTGGAATAAGCTCCCTATTGACATCAGGACAGCACAAAGTATACACATCTTCCACCACAAACTAAAAACACACCTCTTCTGACAATACCTTCAATACAATCTTAAACTAACAATCTAGTAGAAATTAAATGGCACTTACTAATAGCACTTTGTAATGGGGTGAAGAAATTGTACTTAATTGATTCTAGTTGTTCTGGGTTTGTTCTGGGTTTGTACCCTCATGGTTGAATCCACTTATTGTTAGTCACTTACTCGCTTTGGATAAAAGGGTCAGCTAAATAAAAAATGTAAATCTAAATGTAAATGGGTGATTTGCAGTTAATTGAAAAGCACAGAGAAATTGATGCCACAAAAATATGAATTTATTACACAAAGTTATGTCCAATCTTACCATGTTTCTTAGGTTCACACTCAAAATCCTTGACCATCTTGATTTATTTATTTCGAAAAATCTTCTCTGTAGTCCGTAACTTTGTGTCCTGTTCTGTAGAGAGAATTTCCCAAAGCAACTTTTTCAAAATCAAACACAAAATGTAGTTTGTCAGTAGTAGTACTAGTATCCAGGCAGACAGCTAGTAGTCAGCTATTAGTATATTTGACATGTAACCTGTACATGTAAGTACTCAGCTCCAGCAGTATGCTTGAGCATGACAAGCTACAACACCATTAAGCTGATAAATACATGAAACAAACATAATCAAAGATAATAATGTTTCTATAATGACATAACATGTGTTTGCAAACAACTACAAAAACAGCAGAGACAGAAAGCACAACATAAAACCACTGGAGGTGCGAAAAGTGATAATCTCCAGCATGGTTGTTTTTGTTTTTGAAAGATAACTAACTCTAACATGAGCATGAAACACAACATGGAATGTGCACAATTCTACATGAACATACTGACAGCATCACTTAAATAACCTCACAAATGTGACAGCAGAAATGTTGAAGTTGTAAGTAAAACATTGGCAAAGACAGTTTGAGCCAGATCTCGTATCAGCATAAGTCCCAGATGTTAGATCGTCAGTTCACTATAACTTTAAAAAGTTCCTGGAAAATTGATGTAGCCAATTATAATCCAGGTCCACAGAGATCCAGAATTATGAATTGAATAGTGATGAGGATGATAGGTATCGTAAAACACAAAATGGAAATAGTACAGGCCTTGATCAAAGAGGGTTTTAGTGTTGGGGATGGGAAGGAATTTTAAATCAGAATTGATTTTTGAAAATGTATTTAACGGTTCAGTAATGCCAAGATAAACTGAGGGTTAAGTAATGAGGTCCAATGAGAAGTGTAAAGATACCCCTAGGTTTTATGAACTGCAGCAGTTCAGCAGATGTCAGCTGAGAGGGAGGTCCCTCAATCTAGCCCAGAATACATTCACGTTCACACTGCTAAAAGAATGTGGCCTCATGTAACATAGACCATCTCCAATCAGATCACTATCAAGTGATCGAATCTCAAATGTGTCTTCAGTTTTGCTTGGGTGTCCTCTCTTCCTCATATCAGAGAGAAAAACTGTTGGACACACCTTTTTAGCTGTTGATGGGAAAATGCCTTGGGATATGTGGTAAATTAAAGGTTTGGCTGCACTTCTGACAAGTGGAATTTAGGCAATATCTGACAAGAAAAAGCTGAATCTCAATCACATAAACTCTGTGAACGTATTGAGAAAGACCAGTTTGTCAAGAACAAACAGCAAGACCGGGCAGAGAGCAACTGCTGCTTCCACCATCTCAAAAGAGGAGAGCTCCTGCACCACGATTCATCCCTACACCTGTAAAAACGGGCATTCACAGCCATTAAAAGAATTTCAATATTTAAACTATGAACAGTGCAGTGTCTTCTACTTAAATCACTTTCAAATGATGAGAAAATAGGGGATGTGGAGACTGAGAGAAGAGGGAGTGAAAGTGAAGAGGACATGGCTTGTGAGGAGAAACAGATACCCCTCTTTGACCGAGGTGAACCTTCTGCTATTGGCTGGTTTTGTTTTTCCACAGGCTGGAGCCACCAATGAGCCACATCATTTCTTGCTGTATGAACGTCACTCTATATAAGTCAGATTTTCCTGCAAAACTAGCACAACCTCCACAATGGCAGACTACAGCTTCTCATTTCACATCAAATCAAATTTATATGTGTAGCCCATATTCACAAATCACAATTTGCAAATAGGAGAAATGCTGAAACATCAGAGAAGGTTGCAAATGGGGGATTCCTCTCCAAGGATAGACAGAAATGAATACGATTACTTTTCAGATTTATTCTAAAAATATTCAATCTTCTTTACAGATTACACATAACATAATAATCCCACCCTGGCCTCTGACGTACGCAGTTCTATATTCGATTGCCCAAGAACTGGTTCGAGACGGGCACTGGCTCTGAACTGGCCGTTGACCTGCCTTGTTGGAAAAGGGCAGAGAGAGAGCAGGGGACGAGCGTCTGTTGAATAAATTAAAGAAACAGGACAAAAATCATCCAAGCTACATCACTGATCATCACCCTGCAACACTCCTGACATGCAGAAATATGATTCCACAAAGCATTACTCATAATATAAATTACATATTCAATAAGTAAACAAAAAACATACAAAGTAAAGTATAATTTCTTATATATTGTGGCAGTATAATACACATTTATTAGGATTTTTTATTGCTGCATTTCAAACAGACCTTGTTTTGATTTTAATCTCATCATGTTCTACTCAGGATCACTGCTCCTCTACCCAGTGCTCCTAAAGTAGTTTATTAATGCTTACTTTTAAACTTGTGTTTTCTGTCTCCATCTTCCCTCTCTCTTCTCCATTAATCCAAATCAACTGAGTTTCAAGGCAAAAAACTTATCATAGCTAATAGTCAGCCAGACAGTGAGTAGACAGACAGCCAATATCCAGGCAGACAGCTAGTATCCCTGCAGACAGCTAGTAGTCAGGCATACAGGTAATAATCAAGCGGTCAGGTAGTAGTTTCCCGGGAAAGGCCCTCCCACCCACGACATGACTATTCCCTTTGACAACTCTGTGTTAGCCCCCACCCAGACTGCTAGGAACCCGGCTGTGGTCCAGTTTCTGGTCATCTCAGGCTTAGACTATTGTAACTCCATCCTGGCAGGTCTAGCTGCTAGCGCCTTCCGACCTTTCTTGATTATTGTTTTTCCGGGTTTGTACCCTCATGGCTGAATGCACTTATTGTAAGTCGCTTTGGATAAAAGCGTCAGCTAAATTAAATGTAATAATATAGTCAGGTAGAAATCAGCTAGACAGGTAATAATCAGGCAGACAGGTAGTAGTCAGTAAGTTAGCTAACTAGTATCCAGGCAGACAGGTAGTAGTCAGGCAGACAGGTAATGATCAGGCAAGCAAGTTATAGTCAGACAGTGAGGTAGTAGTAGGTCAAGCAGCCAGCTAGTATTCAGGCAGACAGGTAGCAGTCAGGCAGTCAGTTGATAATCAGGTGGGCAAGTAATAATCACAAAGGCAGGTAATAATCAGGCAGGTAGGTGATAATCAGGCAGGCAGGTAGTAGTCAGGTACACAGGTAATAGTCAGGCAGACAGCTTGTATCCAGACAGACAGTTAGTATCAAGGCCGACAGGTAGTAGTCAGGCAGACAGTTAGTATCAAGGCCGACAGGTAGTAGTCAGGCAGCCAGCTAGTATCCAGGCGGACGGATAATAATCAGGCAGGCAAGTAATAGTCAGACAGTGAGGTAGTAGTAGGTCAAGCAGCCAGCTAGTATTCAGGCAGACAGGTAGCAGTCAGGCAGTCAGTTAATAATCAGGTCGGCAAGTAATAATCACAAAGGCAGGTAATAATCAGGCAGGTAGGTGATAATCAGGCAGGCAGGTAGTAGTCAGGTTCACAGGTAATAGTCAAGCAGACAGCTTGTATCCAGACAGACAGTTAGTATCAAGGCCGACAGGTTGTAGTCAGGCAGTCAGTTAATAATCAGGCAGGCATGTAATAGTCAGACAGTGGGTAGTAGTCAGTCAGGCAGCCAGCCAGTATCCAGGCAGACAGATAATAATCAGGCAGTCAAGTAATAGTCAGACAGTGAGGTAGTAGTCAGTCAGGCAGCCAGCTAGTATCCAGGCAGACGGATAATAATCAGGCAGGCAAGTAATAGTCAGACAGTGAGGTAGTAGTAGGTCAAGCAGCCAGCTAGTATCCAGGCAGACAGGTAGCAGTCAGGCAGTCAGTTAATAATCAGGTCGGCAAGTAATAATCACAAAGGCAGGTAGGCAATAGTCAGGCAGACAGCTTGTATCCAGACAGACAGTTAGTATCAAGACTCTGCGCCCCGGCTCTGCTCTGCGCCCCGGCTCTGCGCCACGCCCAATTTCTACTACAAATGGTCAATGCAAAGCACGTCACGAATATAAAATTATGAAGCTGACCAATGAGACACTGACATCGAGGTGTTTGTTAGTGAGGTGGAGGTGGCGCAGTCTCTGCTCTGCGACCCCGCTCTGCGCACCGGCTCTGCGCCCCAGCTCTGCGCCCCGGGCTCTGCTCTGCTTGTTTTACATTGCATGTTTCATGTCATGATAAATCAGTCTCTTGTGCCGCTCTCTCTGCATTTTGCGCCCTAGGCAACCGCCTATGTCGCCAGTACCAGGAGCCGCGTGACTATCCTGAAGCAGTAGCAGTCATATGTATATATATATAAGTGCATGTAGCAGAAACAATGAAATATATTTGCTCCTTTACTGTATAAATACAGTTTATTGTTCAATGCTTTTTCCATCTTACCATATTTCTTATGTTTGCACACAAAAGCCTTCAACATATTCAGGATAAGATGGAACAAGTAAGATCAGAAAACTAGTTTGGAAAAAAAGGTGAATCATAGCACTCATATTGAAATCCTGAATAAAGTTCACATTATTACAATAAATGGAGCGATGCTTGCTAGCTTGTTCAGGCAGCCAACTGGAGCTGTGCTGCTCATGTGACATAAATCATGTGACATACTTCACTCTCCACAATCCTTTATGTTGAGGACCGAGACTAGGACTGCACTCTGTCCCTGAACGTGGCTGAGGTGAGGCGAGAGCTTCAAAGAGTGAAGCCTCGAAAGTCATCTGGGCCCGATGGAGTTCCAGGCCGCGTTCTCATGGGGTGCACCGATCAGCTAGCGGAGGTCTTCACCTCCATATTCAACCTCTCCCTACAACTGTCAACAGTCCCCACCTGCTTCAAGCAGGCCACCATCATCCCCATACCTAAGAAATCAACCATCACCTGCTTAAGCACTGACCTCCACCATCATGAAGTGCTTCAAGCGGCTGGTCATAACCCACATATGCTCCACCCTTCCTGACACCCTTGACCCCTTCCAATTTGCACACCGCCCCAACCGATCGACGGATGATGCCATCGCCCTGACAACACACACATCCCTCTCCCACCTGGAAAAGGCCAACACATATGTGAGGATGCCGTTCGTGGACTACAGCTCCGCGTTCAACACAATTGTGCCTGCCAAACTCGTCCCCAAGCTCAGGAGCCTGGGTCTTAAAAACCCTCTGTGTAACTGGATCTTGGACTTCCTGACGAGCAGACCCCAGGTGGTGAGAATCGGTAACCACACCTCCTCCTCACTGATCCTGAGCACCGGGGCCCCTCAGGGCTGCATGCTCAGTCCCCTTCTGTACTCCCTTTACACACAGGACTGTGTGGAAACACACGGTTCAAACATCAAACCACCATCCTGGGTCTCATCTCCAACAACGACAAGACCGCCTACAGAGATGAGGTTAGAGGCTTGGAAACATGGTGCCAAGAGAACAACCTGTCTCTCAACGTTTGCAAGACCAAGGAGATGATCGTCGACTTCAGGACGCTGCAGAGGGGGGGTCACGGCCCGTTACACATTGATGGAGCTGTAGTGGAGAGAGTCTCAGAATTCAAGTTCCTCGGTGTGTTCATCACGGATGACCTGACCTGGTCCAAACAAGCGGACTCTGTGGTCAAAACTTCACAAAAGCGTTTATACTTCCTGTGGAGACTCAAGAAGTTTGGCATGGCTGCAAAAACACTTGCTGCTCCGCTGCTGATCGCAAGGCCCTGCAGAGGGTGGTGAAGACAGTGGAGCGCATCATCGGCTGCCATCTCCCTTCCATGCAACTCATCTACAATACAAGATGTCTGAGAAAAGCACGGAAGATAATCAAGGACCACAGCCATCCAGGCTGTGGACTTCTCACACTGTTGCAGTCTGGCAGACGTTACCGGAGCATCCGAGCACGGACTACCAGACTAACAAACAGCTTCTACCCCCAGGCCATCAGGCTTCTGAACCAGTCTGAACAATCAACACTGACCCCTTAACAGTCACCATGTACATTCTGCTCCCATACTCATACAAATACACTTACTCCACATATATTCATATATTCATTTTATTTAATATTCCCAACTCCTTCACCCTGTAAACTGCTGCTTCATTTAACTTTGACTTTAATTTGACTATGTTATATGTTACTTAATTTAATATTCAATTGACTGTGTTATATGTTATATTTTACAATGTTATGTTATATGTTATGTTACATAGTATGTCATAAGAATTTCACTGCTCCGATGAGGCTGTCATTGGTGCATGTGACATTAAACTTTGATTTGATTTGATTTGATTTGATTTGATTTGATTTGATTTGATTTGATTTGATTTGATTTGATTTGATTTGATTTGATTTGATTTGATTTGATTTGATTTTGATTTGATTTGATAATACTACCCTTTATTGGCGGCCAGTAGTTAAAGCCCCTCCACCACTCCAGCATCCACCTGTAGATTCTGCGACTGGGGGCTTATAAATATTTGCTCATCACTCCCATTATATCTATGTTATCATATCTTGGGGAGTAATAAAGTCTGAGCCTAGACTCCATAACACCAACATGTTCTGCTGCTGCAATAAACATTTGAAACATGAACTTTCTGACAGACTGTCTGCTCATTCATATCTTCCATCTTCAATAAGCAGTGGGTCTAACACTGTCTCCTGATCTTTACAAAACAAGACACTTCTTGGGAATATCCCTGAGGACTGTATTTCATAATCTGCTGCAGATGTAGTTTCAACAAGATATTTAATTAACATGTAAGTACATGTTTGGAGTGCCTGTGCCTTTTTCTAACATGATAGAAAAGTCACCCAATAAACTAAATTCAACATAAACTTTTTACCTCAGTGACATAATGTGTTTTGAATAACTTAATTTCAGATTTACAATCAAAAGCAATAAACAAATTTCAGTAACTCACGTTCGAACATTTATCAATCATCAATCAATCAAATTTTATTTGTATAGCCCATATTCACAAATTACAATTCATCTCATAGGGCTTTAACAGGGTGTGACATCCTCTGTCCTTAACCCTCAGCAAGAGTAAGGAAAAACTACAAAAAAACCCTTTTAACAGGGTAAAAATATGTAGAAACCTCAGAGAGAGCCACATGTGAGGGATCCCTCTCCCAGGACGGACAGAAGTGCAATAGATGCCACGTGCAGGAGAACATCATCAATAATCAAAGTCTCTAGCAGCATTGATGAAGCACAGTCCATGCTCAGCAACCATCTAGACCACGATCCACCATCCAGACCAGACGCCACTTCAGTCCTCAGTCACCGTCCACCGCCGCCCACCAGGAGGACCCATCACAAGCCACCACTGCGGTCCTGGTCCACCGCCCGTGCCCAATGCCAACGCGACACAGGGTCCGCCACCAGCACCACGATCAGCCCACATGACTCAGAATCCGCCACACTGGATCCAACACCGCGACCCCCGGTGCGCGATCCACAAACCGTAATCCATGGTGCGGCCACAGAGGCCCTGGATCTGCGGGTGATAAAGCAAAGGGATTCCGGGGAAGGGGGATAGGGATGGAGAAGAGGAAGGAGCTGGAAAGAGAAGCTCCGTGTGTCATGTGTCATAAAATAGAACAAGTAACGTTCTGGCGCACTAATTAGCTCTAACTATAAGCTTTATCAAAAAGGAAGGTTTTGAGCCTACTTTTAAACGAACAGATGGTGACTGCCTCCCGAACTGAAAGTGGTAGATTATTCCACAGCCGAGGGGCTTGATGGCTAAAAGCTCTGGCTCCTACTCTACTTTTAGAGAATTTAGGGACGACAAGTAGGCTTGAATTCTGGGAGCGGAGTGCTCTAGTGGGTTTATAAGGTATTAACAGCTCTTTAAGGTATAAAGGCGCTATATTATTAAGGGCCTTGAAGGTGAGGAGGAGAATTTTAAATTCTATTCTAGATTTAACTGGAAGCCAGTGTAGCGATGCTAATATTGGAGAAATGTGCTCTCTTCTCTTTGTTCTCGTCAGGACAGGATTTATTGCAGCATTACAACAGATTTAGTATCTGGCGTCTAGGCTCTAACTTAATCACTCCCACATATTATTACACAGGAATGATGGGAGTGATGAGCAAATACTTGGAACCCCCCAGTTGGAGTCTACAGGTGGATGCTGGGGTGGTGGAGGGACTGAAGCAACTGGTGGCAATACTGCAGCAGCAGTGCGAGCAAGAGGGGTTGATGGAAAATGTCTCTATGGTTAAATAGACCACCTGGTAAGGTGGGTGTGTAATATAGATGGATGTTGAGAGTGAGGTATGTCACATGAAGCATGTAACATGATTGGCTCACTACCGATCGTGTTGCCTGCGATCGCTGGCAACACGATCGGTCGCCACATAAAAAGCTGCAGAGAGCAAGTAAAACTATGGAACTATCATTTGTCATCAACTTCATTGAACAAGTGCAGTGTTTGTTCTAAAACCTGCCTGTTTACAACAGGTTGGTGGTGATGCTGGTTGCAGCTTTTTATCTGCAGCTTAGGCTGCAGGTCTCAGTCCACAGAGCCCTGAAGTCACCGCTGCTGCACAAACAGCGTTTCACCTGTCTATTAAAAGTTCAGTGAAAGTCGTGATCAACAATATCACTTATGTTGATGATTCCAAGCCACCACTGCTACAGAAAACTGGTCCCCTCTTTATTTAAAGTTTATTAAAATTGTACGTATCCTGTGTCCAAATCGCACACAATTTGACACTGCATTTCCTTGAGCTCTTAACGATACACATGCACAGACATGCCCACAAGTGGGAAGACGATCAGATGAACCATTTGCGAGAAATGTTCACATACAGACACAGATTTGTGGAATTAGTAGATACATCTCCGAAACAGAAATGTTAAGGAGTTTGTGACCCTACCTCTGCCTTGCACACATTTTTCATGAGCTGGTGGAGATTCTCCAGTCAGTCTGACAAAAGATGCATGAGGATTCTCAGCTGACATGGAGAGGAGGAAATAATGGTAATGTCAGGTCAGCAGGAGCAACTTTCAAACTTACTTTCAAATGATGCAAAATATATGACACACCATTGGTAAGATTAATGGTTGGGAAATTAAAATAAGGAGCTGGGAAAGTCTTGTAAAATGTTGGGAGATGGAAACGTGGTGGGAGTGGCCCATGACACAGCTCTACAATGGAATGAGATTTAATCAATTAAAATAGCATAGTAAAAAAAATTTGATCAATAAGTGGTGAATGTTGATATTAAATTAAGTAATTGTTTGAGAGAGTCGTATAAATGCTTCTTTCTGAAAAAGTCTCAGAGAAAGATTCTTCAATGTTGCCCAGGTCACACTGATGATGGAATTTGGACATGTGGAATGTGGAATGTGGAATGTGTTTATGTCTTGTCTTGTCAAAGGGTTGATAACACCTGTTAAGATTTTGATGGGAAAATGCCTTAGGAGATGTGATAATGTTCACCCTCTGCTGCTCATGTAACAAATGATGACAGATCGGTGCAGATAAATACACAAAAGTTTAACAAGTCCAAACAGGACAAGAGAGAAGCTGCTGCTCCCACCATCTCAGAAAGAGAATAGCCGCTGTACCTCTATACATCCCTACACCTGTAAATATACATGTCGTAGCTGCTGATCACAGCCGTAGCGTTAAAATGGATGCAAGGACAATTACTATTTACTCTTTATTCTGAACTTAAACTAAACTTAAAATAAAATAGCCTCAGGAATGTGATAAGAGTCTGCACCTCAAGCCTGATCAACGCAGAGCTTAGGAAAAGAGGTGTGTCAGTGGAGGTCCAAAATGCTTGATTGCCTGAATACATATATAGAGACACAGAACTGTGATTTTTGCTCATTAATAGTGTTGGTATGGACTTTACTGGTACAGTGTTTGTACAAAAGTTAACCCTGTAACTCTTATTACACTGATTATACTTTAACTAAATAATTTTCTGCAGATCACAGGCTATTCTTGCACTTTACTCTAAAAAATAGGGCACTAAATTGTCAGAATATCAATATAAAATATATTAGTATCCTTACTATTATATTGATAGGAGCAGCATATAAGGAAGACAGCATATAAGGAAGAATAAGGTTTTTACAGTTAATTTAAAGATGTGTAAGTTGTGCAGTTTTCAACAAACTGATATGATGAACACATGATGGTATATGGCATCTCATCTTAAATTAATCACACAATAACTTATTGTAGTTCAAATGTGATCGCTCACTTGTCAAGTCAACCTGTCCGTCATTGTTACTTCAGCAATTTAAAATATTGTTGTGGAAATTTGCTGTCTAGCATCACTGTACAGAAAGAAGAATTAACCCCAGCACCCAGTTGCACAGATATAAGTCAATAGGAGGTTAAATTACCAAGTAAGGACATGAACTTTGAGGTTGCATCTGCTAAGTGCACAGAAAACAGTTAAAGAAAGTAATTTTTCCCACATTTCAAGACATAGAACCATATTGGAAGAAATGTCACATTTTTCCATCCCTATTTCGCAATCATAGCTTCCACCCTGTGACCCTCTGGGTCCGGAAGACTTTTACTTCTGTCACTACCCATCTTTATTAATTAAGTGTACAAAAGGGAAAAAATGATTCACAATTTCCCTTGCACACTCAATTTAAGACGTGGACGTCTCCATGGAACCGTGTTTCTTTCTCCAGCAAAACTAGGTAAAATGCAATCACTGTGTTACTTAAGAATTATTATAATCGTATTTGATTGTTTCGAGGATGGGTCAGATAAACATCAATAACAACAATAATCCAGATGCAATGACTACTACACCCGTTCCAAATAAACCATAAACATGTTATTTCCTATGACTGTTTGATTTTCTATTTCAAAAATCGCCTTAACAGTCATGAAAAATCTGATTTTCAACATCTCACCGGATATAAGAGACCAAAGAGAAGTCTTTGGATCCCTGTGAAGAAGGTCTGGAATCCCAGTCACTTGAGTCCTCTCATCTCTAAACTGTCATAGGCAGAGGCCCAAGAATTTTCTCTCCCGGGTGGAAAACCGCCGAAGACTTCTCTGGTCAAGTCGATCTTTCAAGGGATCCTGTTTGTGACGCCAAGTTTGTATTGGAAATTTACCTTAGGATGTGAAATAATGAGTTTCTCAGACCGGAGTTGTCTTTGAGTTTTGATTATTGGCTCTGCAGCGGGTTACACAGTCAACAACATGGCTCAGAGGGCGAACACAAGTAGTTAAAAAGGAAGGTTTGCTGCTGTCTAGCATCACTGTTACGTGAAGAGGAATCAACCCCAGAATTCCAGTTGCACAGATAAAGGTCAACAGGAGCGGAAATTATCAAGTAAGTTTATGAACTTGGAGGGTGCATCCGCTAAGTGCACAGAAAACAGTCAAAACAGCAGTAAGACATTATTCACGACAGTAAGACATTGATCAGTGGAATTTTCCATTACTCTATAAGTCCGACCCATGGACCCACCCCGTTAGGGTGTGGTCAACAGTATATAAGTCAGGTTAATTTGAACAGGTGGGTCTGAGACTCACACTTGTCTCTGGAGGAGGTATGAAGCTTACAGATGATTTTTTTTTTTCATTTCACTGTATCTTATTGTTTGTATGGTTTTATTGTCAGGACTATTTGTCTGACATAGCTGTGTCTGTTCTGTGTGCTTCTGTCTGACTCAGAAAGGCGGTCATGAGCTTCAGTGTCGGTTTCAAACTACATTGACCGTAAGTAAATGATTTTTTTCTGGATAATGTATTTTGAGCTGCATGCTTCCAAGTGAACTTATAACAAACTGTTTTGTTTACAAATTAATTGTTTTGTGTAATTACTGTGAATTATGTATTTGGACACTAGCCAAAACTTAGATGTCAAAGATAGATGTCATGTCATATGTCAGGGGATCATGGCGTTGAATTATTTGCAGCGCATATTTAGACAGGGTTGAGATGTAAACAATTAAATGCTTTGGATAAAAGCCCCTTACAGGACAGGTCTCAACAAGTACTGGCTAACGGTACAAATATCAGCAGCGCTGTGCTCATTCTAATAACTATCTTTCCAATTGTATCAGATCATGTCAGCCAAAATTTGAAATGAGCAGTGGTGTATAAAGTACTTGAAAGCCATACTTGAGTAAAAGTACAGATATCTCACCTGAAAGTGACTCCGGTAAAAGTAAAAGTCACCCGTCAGAAAATGACTTGAGTAAAAGTGTTAAAGTAGCTCATATTAAATGTACTTAGGTATCAATAGTATCTGGTGTTGAAATGTACTAAAGTATAAAAAGTAAAAGTACCCAAATTACGCTGCTTCAGCGTTGTACGTCTGTCTGGCTTGTGAAGACTCTGGTCATGTGCAGTGAGAGCATGAGTAGGCTGGTTGGTTTGTGACAGACAGACACGCCTACCAATTATTTCATTTGGTCAAAATGATTGGTTTTGTGAGGGCCACAGACACTAGCTTCTCTCTAAAATATTTTGTTATTTTATTTTAGCTATGACTGATATTTTCACACCATAAATTACTTTCACTGTCTATTTTAGCAACATTAAATAGCTTTACTCTTATATTCCAAGAAAATCTTGTAACATTACTGTCATATTTTACTACATTAAATACATTTACTTTGATCATTTAAGTAGATTAAATACTATTATTGCGATACATTAAAGAAACTTTTATGTCATTTAAAATATATTTTTTTAACTTTACAAGATTATTTCATGTCTTACTCTAGTTTCATTAAATAATTTTACTGTGATATTCTAACCACATGAAATACTTTTGCTGTTAATTTTTAACTACATAAACTACTTAAAGTGCTTTTACTGTCATACTGTAGCTATATTAAATACTTTCCTTTGATTGGTTAACTGCATCAAATGATTTAGCTTGATAAGCACATTAAACACTAATACTGTGGTACATCAAGTATTTAACTATCTACTATATGAAAACTATATCAAATATCTTGACTGTCTAAATGGAACTGCAAATAAATATTTTTACAGCTATCCTACTTGTAGGATACTTGCATATTTAATCATAGTCTGAGTATGATTTTTAAAGTAGTTATATTTTACTAAATAAAGGATTTTACTGAATAAAAGATGTCAGATAAAATGACGAAAACATAAAAGAAGGCGTGACTCTTGCCTTGGTCTATATTTTAACTGCAGTATCTATATCAAATGTGAAAAATAAATACAACTAGGGCTACGTTGGAGCACTGGCGGGCCTGAGCACCCGCACGTTGAAGCCTGTAGCGGTCAGTGGAGAGAGCGACCAATAGCACGTCACCGCGTTGCATGCGTTTGCAGCAAGGTTAAACGATTCACTTCCTGCGTCCGTCACGCAATGTCGATCCTTGCCTGCTAATTGCTCATTACGGTCCACGCTATCAAATAGGGAACATTTTATGTAAATCGAATGATAGTTGTAAAACAAAGCTTACCTCCTGTAGTAGGTGGCGCCATCACTATTATTATGCACAGATATAGATCTGTTCAAGTAGGCGCTCTGATGTACCGTGAGCAATTTTGTGTCAATTAGACAATGTTTCCACAACTTAATTTTCACACTGATCAGAAGCGGCACTATGACCCTGAACTAATATTAATATATGGAGCTGTTCACATGGCGAATCAGTAGGTGGCGCTATGATATTGAGGAAATATTGACAGCGAAGGATAGTCCTTCGCCGCAAATCATTGTTTACACAGTTTGAGGAAATGTCACAATTATGACCATGACTGAGCTCTTTTGGACTGTATATTCTAAAGCAACTAGGAGCAGTTCATCAAAGTGAAAAACATGTCACTTCCTGTATCCACCAGGGGGCGCTGTGATTTTGAGTCATAATTTCTGTGAAGATGTCTTCAGGCTGGGACTCTTGTCTTATATGTCTAGTTTAGACTCGATTGAACCCTGTATGTCCAAGATACAGAACCTCGTGTTTTGATGGCGTTTAATCAAACTTTGACACCACGGTCACACGGTGTGACGAAAAATAGATTTCAGTATCAGTTTTTTTCTCCATCTTGTTGTGATGACACTCATC
Organism: Platichthys flesus; assembly: GCF_949316205.1. Lineage (NCBI taxonomy): Eukaryota > Metazoa > Chordata > Actinopteri > Pleuronectiformes > Pleuronectidae > Platichthys > Platichthys flesus. The sequence goes on along the minus strand of NC_084947.1, from coordinate 25,266,873 downwards.
TGAATTTGAAGTTGATCTGATGAAAGCCCTGGGACAATTATGTCATAGTAAAAATGTGGAATATGGCTAAAATGGCCACTAAATCCAAAATGGCGGGCTTCCTGTTTGGTCTAGCATGTGTCTCCAAGAGACTTATTTGTTTGTTATGTAAATACACATGCCCCAATTGATTTTTGTACATGTCGGCCAATCGTAGTGCCGGAGCTGCCCTATAGTGGGCGCTGGTCAGTTTTTTTAACACGCTCATTTCTTAAAACTATATGAATATCTTTGGGGGGGCTGGTGATACACACATGTAGTTTGAGTGAGATAGAACCATGAACACTGAAGTTACAGCAATTTTGTGTTTAACTCCGAGTTGATGAACTTTAATGCCACGCCATTAATAAGGCGTTTGACGAAAATTCACATTTAGCTTATGCCTTCATTATCAATGTCTTGAGACCCATTTGATACAGTTTGGCATGGTTGAGGTCAGTGGATGAGGAAGAATACAGCCAAGTGTAAGACAAGCAAAAAACATGACATTTCCTGTTTCCATCAGGGGCACTGTGATTTCAAGTCATAATTCCTGTGTAGATGTCATCAGGCCTGGACTCTTGTCTTACATGTCTAGTTTGAAGGTGATTGGACTGTGTATGTCTGAGATACAGAACATAGTGTATTGATGGCGTTTAATCAAATTTTGACGCCACGCCACGGTCACACGTTATGACAAAAAAATTATTTTTTATCTGAATTTGAAGTTGATCTGATGAAAGCCCTGGGACAAGTGTGTCAAAGTAAAAATGTGGAATATGGCCACTAAATCCATTTTCATAATGCTCCTTGAGGCTTTTTTCTATGATTAGTCACAATACACTTTTGTCTAGATTTTGGTGAAAATCGGTTATGTGGAAACCTAGGGGCTGTGTTCCAGGTGGCGCTGTTGAGCGATTTTGCCATGCCTATTTCCAAATACTCCAGAATACATACATTTTCACCACTTTCTAATTTACTGCTAATTTTTACAACCTTTTGAGCATTTAAAGCCCTCAAAAAGGCAATTCATTTGACAGAAAAAAATAAAATAATAATCATTACAATTTCAATAGGGCCTCTCACCATTCGGTGCTCGGGCCCGTACTATCTTCAATTTTATATGGACAAAAACATAGTAAATATTACCAACAAAGTGAACAATAACACTACACAAATTGTCAAGTCTTTTGTGTGAATCTCAGGGGTGGAGCTACTGTCTCATTTGCAACTATTTCAACCACTTCCTGGTAGCTTCAGCTGCCACTAAATTAAGCTTTTTGACTCCTTTTGGAAACATCATGGCAACAAAAACAGATTCAGGTAACAGCAGAAAAAAACGGATCTGGAAAACAGGCTTTACATTTTTTTTCAACATTAGTTATTTCCTCCAAACTTATGTTAAACTCTGTTATTTGCTGATCATTGGGCTTGGGAATTGTTAACCCCACCCCCAAAAAATGATTATGTCTGCCCCTAATATTCCATGTACATATTTTAATTACAGCGCTGGTCTAAATGATAGCACAATAATAGCTGGAGGCGGTTGTTGTCCTAGATCTGTATTCACTTTTAAGTCCATAACTACTTTGATATTTTTGAGTCCATAAAATCAATGCAAGCATATATTTTGTCAGCCCTATAACTTCCATATTGATGAATTTTCATTAATAAATGTAGCCTACTAAACATGCTTGTCATGTCAGTTGGATTCTTAAGATATTCTGACATAAAAGTTAAAATGTTGTTTATCAAACCTAAGTAGTAGGGGAGAGTGGGGTCATGTGAGACATGGGGTAATCTGAGACACCCCCTGTATCTAGGCAACGGTACAGATTTGTGGTCATGTGACCATTATGTTTTAAAGCCCCTCCCATTACCCCCTTGCCATGAAGGAGAAGTTGGTGCTGGTGCTGTGGTAGTTATGTTTTTTCACAAAAATGTGTTTCTTGCATGTAAAAGTAAATTTTCTTGCTTTGAACTTAATCGACTGTTGTGTCTAAACAAATTGATTCGGGTAGAAAAAATGATATCATACATGTTGGTGAACTTCCAACCTATAAAACCATGTGATTGATGCTAGCTGAAGATAAGCATGAATTGCTAAGATATGTTGTTTTTTCTAAAATGTTGGTTGTGGGGTAAAGTGAGACAAATGCTGTGGGGTAAAGTGAGCCATGAAGCACAAGTTAAGTTAAGTCTTAAACATATTTTAGTGTTATATTACATTACATATGTTTTATTTTTAATGCCATAAACATTGTAGAGAAGCCATCATGCCAAGAAACAACACCAGGAAGACAACCTGGGGCCGAACACCCCTCGCAGAGATGGAGAGTGCAGCCGCTGAGGTCATGCAAGTAAAGAAGTCCTTAAGAAAAGGGATTGAAATGTTGACAAGACAACCCTCAAAAGATTAATAAAGAAAAAAGAGAAAGGGGAAGTAAAATCAGTAGCCTGGGGTGCAGTAGCTGAGGTAATGAGAATATTCACAGATGAGATGGAGGAGGAGCTTGCCAAACACTTGAAACAACTAGCTGACCAGTTTCATGGCCTTGCTCCAGTTAAGTGCTGTGAACTGGCATTTGAATACGCAGAGAAAAACAATATCCCTGTCCCTGCCAATTGGAAAGAGAAACAATGTGCAGGTAAGCTAGGGTGTGTGATCACATGAATCATCATGTGCTTAATTGACCAATCTCCATGATTCTGTTACTAGTCCGATATTAGTTTTCGAATGTGTGGTTGTCAATCTAGCTATCAGAATTTAAACTATTACAACATGTTTTATTTTGGTAGTTTAAAAAGTAAGTGGATCACTTTACCCCATTGATTTCTCTGGTCTGTCACTTTACCCCTTAGCTGGGGTAAAGTGAGACACAAGACCACTTTTTAAAAAACAATCATATTTTCACTGCCCTTTGTCCTGAAGACATTCTGATCATTTCCATTGCTAGGAAACATCCTGAATAATGGGAAATGTGTAATTTTTTCTGATATATCATTTAGCTTGCCTAGAGGGAACCAAATGTAAAACATGTCTCACATTACCCTGCTCTCCCCTACAAGTGATATCCATAAAAGCAGATGACATGAATTCAAAGTGAGAGGACTGGAAAGAGACTTATAATATACATTGAGTCACTGCTACCATCTACTGGTGCAATTGGGTGAGCCGGTGAAGAGGACAATGTGAGCTTGACACTCAGTTTATAAAGATTTACTAATCATAGTAGTACCGATGTTTCTTTGTTGTATGAACGCTAACTAGTCCTCAGGGGTGACACTGAAACTAGCCTTGGACATAACTTTGTCTCTGTTGGCAGTGGAAACTGTATCTGTTTTTATTTCTGTGACATTTGAAAATGGCGTGTCTGTTAGCAATAACCCTAAAGGAATGGAATCTCTTGGCTGGATTACAAATGGAGAAATTCGTGTAAATGAACGCAATACCTGATTTAATCCTGTTTGGAATGGGCTGTGTTCTTGGTCTGGTCCTCTTCATTAGTGAGTCCTCCTCAAACATTATCCTGAAAAAAAACACCAACAATTAACCAAGACCAAAACAAATCTTACTGTATGAAGTTGCTTTTCCATACCATATCTCAGGGGTTCAAGACCCTTTGTGCTTTAAACTAACATATTATTGTTCACAAATTGGGAAGGATACTGCGCAATTATAGTGAGAGAACAAACACACAGGTGCAGTTAAAAGCCAGTCCTGGCTGGATTTTTCACCAAGTGAGCAATCTTTCTGACATTTTCTATAATTCAGAGAAGCTTTTGTGAAATAGCCTTGCATTTGCTACAAACAACTGGCCAGTATGGAGCTTGAACCCATGACCTTGGCATGTGCATTGGTCACCTGTTTATAAAATTTGTATTGAAATGAAACATACTGTGTATGAATGAATTCGACACTGACGTTTCCTAGGACAATAACAACACACATACCAAATGTGAAGTTGATAAGATGAATGGTTTGTGCGATACACATTCCACATTCAGACAGACAGGCAGACCTTTGGAAGGTAGATAATAATGTCATTAAGTTCAATATTATACAAAAAGTTGCTGGGAGTCATTAAATCGTATGTGTTTGTGTATTTCTTTTATCTTTCAGGAATTATCTGGTCACACTTCATTGCAAAGCGACTGAGAAATTAATTAAAAATGGGGAACGTACCATCAGAGAGTAATATGGGCAACAGCCTGAGATGCATTGTATGTGATAAAGTCTTGCCTCCGTGCCATTCTTTCAACGATTTGTACCAAACTACTATCCATGGCCAACATGTTCATGTCTTCAATGGAGGCGAATACTACAGACAAGTCGGTTACAATAATCAATACCAATGCCAACATTGTTTTTATAAGCCAATCAGAGATGAGGAACAAAGGAAGAGAGAGGAGGAGAGGAGGAGAGAAGAAGAGAGAAAGAGAGAGGAGCAGAGAAAAGAAGAGGAGAGAAAGAGGGAGCATCAGAGACAAGAAGAGGAGAAGAAGAGAAAAGCTCAAGAGGCTGAAAAAAGGAGACAAGAAGAATTGAATCAAAGGCTTGAGGAATCACAAAGGCAAGCAGAAGAGCATGAACAGAGCACCATGAAAGAGGAACTTGTGACCAAGCAACGCGTTCTAATAACCCATCTGGATGAATTTGAAGCAAAGAACGAATCTGATTATGATGATCTTCTGGAAACTCTTTCATCAAAATGCAGCATCCCAGTTTCAAACCTCAGTCTGGTTCAGCTGAGTGCTGACCAGCTGGGCAGCATCCTGTCAGCCCTGGACAAACTCCTGTTTGATGAATGGATCAGTGCTCCTCCATCTCTGAGCACTCTGCAGCATGCCCAGGTGTTAATCACAGAGCTGTGTGCCCTGTCCCTGGAGATATCTGAGGGAGTTTCCCTGAAGGGCATCTCCAATCATGTGCAGTCCGTGTTGAGCCACATCAGCCAATCAGCATGCAATGTCTCTGAGAGTTTCCTGCTGACTCAAGCCCTGTACCTGAACATGATGCACTTCTTCACTGACCCTGGCAGCTGTGATGCAGCTCTCATAGCTAAACAATGGGCTGAGGAGGACCTCACAGCTGAAGATCTCTTTCTTATAGAATTCTTGGGCACACTCACAACATCACTACAGAGTGCAGTTGGAAGAGCCTCCACGTTCATTTTGAAGATGGAGATCCAGTGCTTGGAGCTTCTCCTGTCCACACTCACACATTTAAATAGCAAGGAGAGACATGTAGGATCCACTGAAATACTCCTCAGAATTGTGCAAACAAACAAATGGACACCAACTGAGGCAGTGACTCTGCTCAAAGTGCTGTCAGAGAAATATAAAGAGGATGCTCCCATCACTAAAGTGCTCACATTAGTACAAGTGTATGACCTATCACCAGAGTGGACAGATGACTCTGGACACTCCCTCACCCAAGCTCTGGAAGTCCTTGGCCCTGAGAGATTCCTACTTGACTTCTGTAAGACTCTCAGAAAACAAGATGAGAGCACTCTAGATTCAGCTCTAGCAGAATTAAAAACACTCAATAACTTAGATGATTCTGTTGTCACCATGATGAAAAACATTACCAACGGTGTCCTAAAATATTCAGAAAATGCACCAAAAGGTGAACCTTTTATGAGAGATTCCTTCAAAAGTGGAAACCTGAATTCAAATGAAATCCAAAATTCACTCTCTCAGTTGTGCAAAGCAGTGTCTGACACCAAAGGCTGGTGGCCAACAGTGCTGCAGATGCTGAGGTGGTGTGTGCTGGTGCTGACTGAGAAGACCGCAACACATAGATTGATTGGTGTGGAGTTGGACCCATGTGTCACAGCCATGTTTGCAGCCACAAAAGTACTCATGGGAAAGAAAGTTGACATTGTGTTGAGCTCTAACATTTACTCACTCAATCAAACTAAAGAGTGGTCTGACTTCTACAAGCACCTGGGGATTTCACTCAACACAAACTTGAGGAAAGATAACACATCATTGATGGTTGTCTATGAAGCCGACATTGTGTATGGTACAATGGATGACTTTGTGTCTGATTACCTTCAATGTGGCTTGAAGGGAATGGACGTGGGGAGCCCTCTCCTTAGTCGAGGATTTATCATTGAAGACAGATGCCTCAGTGCTTCCTATAATCTGGAACTCTCAGTGCTCAAGGAAAATGATGCTTTGGTGTTTGCTGCAGATACTCTGAAAAGCCTTATGGGTATTTTTTACAGTGAGGAGATGGAACTGAGAGACAGATTTATCAAGGGTCTTTTTCAAGTCCTCCATTCTAACCTTAACAAACGCACAGATGAAGACAGTAAAGTCATAGCCATTTCACAGAAATGCACTGGAAAAGATCTGCCTTCCAATAAGGTCTACGTCCTGTCCATTCTTGAGAAACTTCTCCAAGAGTTTAGTGGAAAAACAGAATGTGAGAAACAAGGGGCTTCCCTGGTTGGCAACTTGTGTTTGGAGATTCTTTTTTTCCATGCAGGGCAATTCCAGATGGTGTCAAATCTTACAGCACAAAAAAGATGGTCACCAGAGGAGGTTATAGCCCTCCTTGTGACATTAACTGACCACCATCATGATAAAGACAGTATTTCTATCGTGAAGATTTTACATCTGATAGAAACATATCAAGTGTCTTCTAAGTGGACAAATGAGAAGAATCAGTCTCTCCTTGAGCTCTTGAGCATGCTTGATACTAAGAAAGTGATGGAGCATTTGGATAGATGCTTTGAAGAGGAAGAAATAAAAAGCCTTGATACTCTTTTTGATGAAATTCGGCAGATGAAAAACATTGATGAAAAAACCCTGGAGAAGTCTTATTCTATAGTAAAGTGGGTTGAAAACATGATTAAATCGGGTGAAATCAAAAAACACACTAATCTAAAGCAAGCTAAGAAGCTGAGTCATAGCATAAACACAGAAGATGTGCAGGAGATTCTAGCAGTCTTATGCAATGCTGTACACATGTGCATTGCTGAAGAAAAGTGGTGGCCCAGAGCCACTCAGTTGACAAGCTGGTGCTTCTTGGCTTTGTCTGACACTGGAAAGCTTCTGGAGATGGGAACTGGAGAGGGGAAGTCATGCGTCATAGCAATGTTTGCAGCGCTGCGTGTACTCCGGGGCGAAAAGGTTGATGTGGTGTCCAGCTCATCTGTGTTATGTCAAAGAGATGCAGAAGAATGGAACAACTTCTACAAGTACTTTGACATCACGGCTGACACAAACACAAACAAGACTAAAGATGAGGATAGAAAAAAATGTTACCAGAAGGACGTTGTCTATGGAACTATTGAAACCTTTGCTGCAGATCACCTTCGCCAGATATTTGAGATGAAGGATGTGAGAACAGATCGCAGCTATCAGTGTATCATCATCGATGAAGTGGACTCACTGCTGTTGGATCAGGGAGTGCAGCTGACATATCTCTCCAGCCCCATGGTCTCCATGCAGCACCTGAATGTTATCCTGGCCATGATCTGGGGCCATGCCAGCCAGTATGGCTTCTTGTCCACAGGACACATCACATTCGTACAGGGTCCCCCTTGTTCATTCTATAAGAGCATATTTGACTCAATTGACATGGATGGAATAGATGACCCCATGGACGTTTTACATATAGCTGAAGAGTCAGGGATTGTGCCTGAGGGATTTACAAAGGAAATGTACAATAGCGAAAAAGACAAACTTTTCAGGAAACTTAAAACTGTGAGTCAGGATGGCGTGATCGATTTTTTCCAAAAGATTGAGCAGTATGTCCCCTATGGTTTCACTGTGTACACGTTAGATGATAAAGGATTGCTCTCTCTTAGAAAGGCCACACCGTACAACAATCCAGACATTCCAGAACTTACATTTCTTGTTTTGGATGATGGCTTGTGTTCTGCTCTCTATGATTCTGAGGTAGTTCTCGCAAATCCCATCACAGAATTCATCTTAGAAAAGATTCAGTACACTCCATGCACAAACAATACCGGGAAAATCAGCATCCCTGGATTTTTGAAAAATCTGATTGAGACTAAATTGCCGGTTTGGGTTCAGAATGCCTTTCTGGCAAAGAGACTGAGGGAAGGACAAGAGTATGTTGTGGAAAATGACTGTGTCTGTCCCGTTGACTACAGATCTACAGGTATTGTGGAACTAAGTAAGAAATGGGGTGATGGCCTGCAGCAGTTTGTTGAGATCAAACATCAAATCAAAATGAGCACGATTTCCACAGTGACAAACTTTATCTCTAACCTTTCCTTTTTTGAAAAATACAATGGGAAAATATATGGGACCACAGGGACACTGGGGAGTGAAACCGACATGCAGTTTTTGCAGGATCTATATCCCAATCTCTCAGCCTGTAAAATGCCAACTTTCAACCGGAGGAAATTATTTGAGGTCAAGGGCAGTCTGGAGACTTCAGCTGAAGAGTGGCAATCTAAAATTACCAATGTGGTTAAGGACCAAGTTTGCCCAAATTCATACAGAGAGGGGAGAGCAGCCTTGGTGATCTGTGAAACTATTTCCAAAGCCAAAGAGCTCTATGAAGCGCTAAAAAGTGTCATCCCAGGTCAAATCATTCTCTACAGCCGGAGTGACAAAGACAGTTTGAGCAAAATAGATAAGAAACTGGATCCTGGGGATGTCATTGTTGCAACAAACCTGGCTGGACGTGGCACCAACATCAAAGTGTCTAAAAAGGTGAACAAAAATGGAGGATTATTTGTGGTCCTCTCCTTCCTTTCTGAGAACACAAGAGTGGAACTTCAGGCATTTGGCCGAACTGCACGTAAGGGTAAACCTGGATCTGCACAGATAATCATGACCACTGATCATGTACAGGAGTCCCTCAAGACAGTGTCTTCTCTGGAGGAGGCAAAGGAAACAAGAAATAGACTGGCAGCAGAAAGGACAAATTACATGATGGATGATGTTACTGAGATGAAACTGCGGGAGGACCTTTTCGCAGAGTACTGCAAGACCCTCCACGGAATTTACAGGAACACCGATGGAGATGAGCAAAGAGTTGTTGTTGCCGTCATGAATGAGTTCTGGGGGATTTGGTTACAAACTAAATCAGAGGAAATTGACAACTTAAAAAGAAATGAATTGGAAAAGAGCTTGAAAGCTGATTTGTCCCTGGCACAAAGTCAGTCTCAAAGTCAGACTTCACCATGCTCCAGCATTTACCACTACATCAAGTTTGGGAATCTCGCACTGGGAGAAAAAAAATGGGATGTCAGCATGAAGCTATTTGAAAAAGCAATGGGACAAGATGAAAGTTGGGCAGCCATAGCTTTTTACAATCATGCATACTGCTCTATAAAACAGCAGAAGGGAGATTACCTGACTACGGCCAGCAATGATCTCAACAAAGCACAGGAGTCGCTGAAGTACCTCAGTGAGGAATGCTTGGTCTGCCTGCAGTTTGTAAAAATAGCCTCTGCTCAATTAAAAAGCAGTGAACAACCAACCAGCCTTGAGAAACAGTTAACAACCAAGTGCAACTTGTTCAGCTACTTTGATAAAAACATTTGTGAGGCTATCGAGAAGCTGAAGGAAATAAAAGACAAAGGAAGGGATGCAACAACCAAGAAATTACCCATGTTCTCCCTGGTGTCAAGCACAGATGAAGATCTCCAAATAGAGGCCTACAATCTGTACAGTAAAGGTCTGGAATATGTGTTTTCCGTGGAAGAGCAGCCTCGGTTCCCATGGGAAGCTCTGCTGGTGTTCTGTCTCGGAATTCTGCAGATCGTTGGAGGGGCACTGCTCACTGCCTTTACGTGTGGAGCATTAGCTCAAGTCGGCATTGGGCTGATCGTTGAAGGAGTATCAGACTGCATCACTGGCATTGAGTCCATGATTACAGGAGAATTCAGTTGGCAATCATGGGCTATAGAAAAAGCAATATCTATTGGTATTTCTCTCATTGGGTTTGGGGTTGGAAAGCTGGTTACAAAGGGCTTCAAAGCTGCTAAAATGTTGGTCAAGGCAGTAGGAAAAAAACTTAAGGCATTACCAAAGTTTTTCACCAAACAGGTTAAAGAAGGCCTTAGCGTTGTTACAAAGACAAACATGAAGAATGCAGTGAAACAAACAGCAAAGAAAATGGCAGAAGAAATCATTAGCTATGCATTTGGGAAGGCAGAAGATGCTGTATTGCAAGAAATATTGAAAGGCATTAAGAATCAGTTGACAAAGGATATTGCAAATGATGTAAAAACCAACATGGAAAAGGATCCTTTGGCTGGATTGGTAGACTCCATTTTGCTCTCTCACCTTGAGGATAAAAAACAAATGTCTGATCTCCTGCAGGATAAGAACAGAAAGAGCAAACTTCTGGGTATTTTCACTGCAGGATAAGAACAGAAAGAGCAAACTTCTGGGTATTTTCAAGCAGATAAGCGAAACAGCCTTAGAGCCATTCTACGCTGACCTCGAATGGCAGAACAAGCTGAACTCAAACATCGCCACAGTGATTGACAGTGCAGCATCAGAGGCCAAAGGCAAAACACTTGCAGTTCTGAGAGTAATTCAAGGCATTCACATGGCCTCACTGGCAGCAGAAGCCACCAGTGCAGTGCTGAGCCTTTCAAGCCAGTTTTTCTCCAACCTTCACAAAGAGCTGAATACATTTAAAGAGAATAACAACTTGATAGAGAAAGTGAAACAAAATGATCTGTCTGCTTCAGAAATGAAGATCCTGAAAGACTTCAAGCAGGAGAAGTGTTCCACCAAAAGTTCTCTAGTCACTTTGTTTCAAAGGCTGTAGGCCAAGTGAATAATGTCATAGGTGATTATGTAAGAACTGGCTTGAAGAGTGAAAAAACAGAGGACAAACTCAGGGCTGGACAAAACAACAGATACATCTCACACATGTCAGTAGACATGAATTCTAAACGTAAACAGGACAGAGAGTCTGGTAAACGCTCAGAGTCTCATGCTGAAAAGATCAAGGACTCCTCGGCAGCCACTACTATTCTTGATATCAGAGTCCTATCAGAAACCACTGGCACTAAGGTTGTCATCCTAACACAAGACAGCCATGGCAAGCTTACCAAAATGCAGGAGCTGAGCCCGAGCACCAAATCTGCCAGTCAAACGGTGACACTGATTTACACACCAAAAGGTTCACAACACCCAGACGGCCATTATGATGTGTCAATCAATAACAAGACTGTGAAAGTAACCACCAAAGAAAAGAGCAGCCTGTTTCACGCTTTGGCACAAGGCTTGAAACCAAAGGCCACAAAAGAAGAGATTGCCTTGGAAGCAGGCCGTCTCCGATCTTTGGAGGCCGACACCCTAGTGAAGCACTCAGATCAATGGGAGCCTTTCCTCAAGTACAAAGAGAGGACGGATGAAATCAGAGGAGGAGACTGGTATATGGCAAAGGAAGCTGGACTAAAAGAGACAGTAAAAGAAAACAAAAAGGTGATCAAGGATGGAAAAGTGAAAAAGTACAACGACTGGGTAAAAAATGTAAACAGCAAGCCAAGCACTGGACAGTTCATCAAAGCAGCTCACCAACCACCAGTGAGTAGTATATCGCAAGCTGGGAAATTGAATCAGAATAGCAAGTTAACCAAAGCCATGCTTGAAGTGGTAACAAAGTCAACTGCTGATGTGGAAAATGACAAAGGCCTTGGACTTCCAACTATTTATGTACCAACAGAAATACAACGTGAGTTTCCCAGTACAACAACAAAACAATTCAGGGAATTATTGGCTCGCACAATCAGCCAGGATAATGTTGTGAGTGCCCTAAAACTGACCATTCTAGGTGCAATGCCCAGATTCAAGTTCAATAGTGCCAAGAACTACAGAGACTTTCGGAACAACCGAGTGAGTAAAACCAGGCTTGCCATTTTCGAAAAAAACTTTGAGCAACACTCTAAAGATTTGGTCAACAAATGGTTCAACCATCTTCAAGACAAGGGTGTCATGACAAAGGCTGATCTTGACACCCTTACTGCATGGATCAACAAAAAGGGCTATGAGAATCCAACCGACCCACACAGGAAGCAAGTCTCCAACCTCCTCTAATGCAAAGGTAATATACAATTGAATGTAGAGTGTTTGATAAGGGAGTCTGGTTGGATGGTAAATGTAAAAGAGGCACGTGTTCAAAGAGCAGCTTTGCATCCCATGCTGCAGCCATACCTGATCAGATCATACATTTTAACTTAACTTTTAAATGTCACCTTGACTGACCAGGCATCTGAGTGTCAGCTGAGCATGTGCTCACTTAATTTCCTTCAAACAGCATCAGCAACACCCTATCTGCATTGCACCAAATCATAAAGGATAGTTACCATGTGGAGCAAGGAGCAGTGTTTAGTCAGATTGATCTTATTTATTCCAAGACAATATAACCTTTTCAAATATGATCTCTTCTTTGTCTATCCGTTGCTCTAGGCTAATATAAGATCAATATGAGATTTAGACTATTTCCTCGTACTTGTATGTATGTAGCTCCTGAGAAATGGTCTTCTTCTTGTCTCAACCTGATCCTTATTCCATATCTTTAATGATCCGACTTTTGTCTCCCCCCTCTATTCTTTATTTGTGTCAGTGATTTATTTACCAAGATAAAAATTAGGGATAATCTCGGGCAGCAAAATGTTCCTTTATTTTTTTTGTATTTACTAAAGATCTTTACTTTGTTTTTGTTTATTCACCACAACGTACACACAAGAGAAGACTTACAGTGAATGGTATGTTATGGTTAGCAGTTGATCTAAGTGAAAAATGTACTTGTGTTCTTTTTACAGTGGGATATTGACACCTGACAATATGGTGCTCAAAGAAGTCAGGAAAACTACAGAGGTCTACATACTTGTCATGACGTTCGTGTAGACACCTGTCGGTATTCATTTTAAGAATTGTTTTATGGGGATTTGGTAAATTTATACTGTTTGGGATTTAAAGATATATCTTATCATACATTGGAATTTAGTATTCAAATAAAAATAGAAGAGTTGCAACTTGCTACATAACCCAAAGATTACAGCAAGCATATGTTATCCTATGTATTTCACATGTGTTTTAGAAAACCTGTTTTAAAGTAAGTCTGAAAAAGTGAATTCCATGGTAAAATATTTTGTCTGCCATTGGTTATTCAGATCTCTACAACAATCATACATGCCATCAAGAAATCTAAATTTGTAATCAGAGAAATCCTAAATGCTGTTCTGCGATGGGATAAGTGTATTTCAGGCTAAGTTGTGTTTATTGTTGCTTATGTCACATTTAAAATGGGATTTTCTAGCCTTTTAACTTTGATTGTATTAACTTTAAAATTGAAACACAAGAGATACTCTGATGCTTTCTGTAGTAACCACATGATTGATACACAATGTTGTTAAACTAAAGAGCATTAATCTATTCCAATGTGATCCTCAACTATAAATTAATTTTTTCTCTTTATTTTACTTCATTTTATTTGAATGTGTTTATTTTGGGGTTTGGGTGAAGGTGTGGTGTGGGTGTGGTTGTTGAACTGTCAGTATGTGTTTTTCAGACATATGGTATATATACACTGTCTGACATTTATCATACCTCGATATAATCTTCAGCTGTTTTACACAATGAAGAATTTGTTGATGTTCATTATGGTTTTCAAAACTTAATAACAAAGTTTGTGAAATTGTAATACTAGAAGACTCAATGTCAGTCATGATCCCATAAACTCTGATCCACTGGACTGACTAGTTTAACTCTCTACAATGTCACTTAAACTAATTTCTGATCTTCCTGTGCACGTATATTTGAGATTTATAGGGTACTGTATACCTGACATTCTAATCCCAACCCTTAATCTGCACTGTCTATTCCTTTATAGGATGTTCAGTCGTACATTCTTTGGCTTATCGGGGGCTGTGTGAAAATCTAAAAATAAATAAAATTATCCACAACATAAGTATTGGTGTTTATTTCAACAAAGGTTCCATCTGTACAGCTGCTTGAGGCAATCTGAAATAAAATGACCTGTCTTATAGAATTCCAAATATAGTAATTTGCATTATACATACCATGAAAAATTACTCTACCACAAACCCATGAAATGGCTGATTATGAATAGAACATTACCCATGATAGAACTCTAACACAATCAAATAAAATGAGGTACAAAAATAGAATGCAACAGTATAAATGTTTAAGCACAACGCATCTAAGATTGTTGAAGGTGCAGTGGTTCAACTTTGTAGTCAACTTAAAACAACCCTGTGTGTCCCTATACAGAGGCCTTGTGCTTATCTGTGAGACACAAGCTGATCAGCCAGTCCTCAATGTCCTGAAAAATAAGAAGCCTCTACACTGGACCCAATTTTGGACTCCAGATGGCAGTAGAGGACATGAAATAATACAGCTTCAGTCCCTTCATTCACTCGTCTGTCACAGCAGCAGAGAAGAAAGTATCTTAGCGGAACACAGAATTTGACCTTCAAGGAATTTTTCTGAAACATTTATAAAAGTGTTTCAAACTATCGGAGTTTGTTGGGCTAACATAAAATACATGGAAAGTTGACCAGAATTCTGGGTTGCCAATGAGATGAAATCACAGCTGTGGAAACATTCATTCATCTAACCACCCATTTTTCCATTCAACCATCCACCCCATACTGCTCTCTGAGCGTATAGGTCACAGAGAGACCTTCCCCTCATCCTTTGGTGTGGTGGTGGGATGTGGACCCCCAGGCAGATGGTTTGAGGAAAGATCTGCATGTTTGTTGTGTGTGTGTGTTTCATCCATCCCCTCCTCCACCCTCCCAAGTGGGTAATCAATTAAATGCATCCTAACCACCACCATCCCCCTGTCGCCACCCCTTCAAGCCATCCATTGAGTAAGCAGATCCTTGTGAGCAGATGCAGGCCTACGGATATGACTCAGTCTGGATGTTTTGCATTTTCCAGAGGGGGGGCTTGAGCTGTGCTTTGGAGGAGGTAGGGGTAGATTGACCCAAGGATCTCAGCGCACACACAGAGTGAATATATCTACATCTCTGTATGTGCTGAGCAACTTGGGGAAGCCTCTTAAAGTGCGTAAGCAATCATTTGGCATTGGACTGGTCCTTGACTCAGATATTGTTGCTCTACCTTCAATTCTACCGAGGCACATATGCAGATCACTGTAGAAATATCATAAAGAGTATTTTTGCTTAATTTGATTAAGGCTGTCAGATTTGATCTGCTCCAATAGAAGACCAGTGTCTGTCTCAGTTGACCAGAACTTGTTTAAGCCTTAAATATGCCTTAAATAACACTGAAGCTAAAGCAACAATTAAAGGAGAGGAGTCTGTCATTAGTTTTGTCTTATTTCTAAATTGCAAATGTGGAATCCCAACCTAAACTGCAACCCAAAATTGAACAATGATATACACAAAGCAAAATAATTAGCATGATAATGGTCACAGCTTGTATTGTCTTACTTAAGTGATTTTTTCGTATTTTCAAACTCTTCTATTTTTAGGGGTTAGAAAGCTCTAGAGTAGTGTTGACACTTGCATGTAAATGTAACAAAGGTGATACATTGTAAAATCAAAAGTAATAATATGTAACTCGCCTTAATGACATTGGTCCGAAACCCACCTGTGGACAAATTATTTCAGGGCTACTACTGCTCTAGTGGTCCAACAAACTGTGAGTCACATCCTGCAAGGAACTCTGGGAGATGACCATAAACTGCTTGTTCTGTTGTTGAGTAGCCATGACAAAGATTTAAATCAATCTTCATCACTGATATAAAAAAATCATTACTACTAGCCAAAGATTACCATGAGGTGTCTTTAACTTGTTCTCTGTTCCAAGATTACAAATTATATATCTTTTCAGTGTCCACAATCAACTAAACTAGGTCTTAATCTATGCACAAATAACTATTAATTTGTTAAATTATTGTCAGACAATTTTTTTTTGATTATTTGATAGTGGCTCATAAACCATATCATATACCAATGTCCATTATATAAAGCACCTTCCACAGGAAATAGTCACAGATTGCTTCACAATGAAAGAGAACAATCTGATAGAAACAAATAAATAAACTAAGACATAAACACAACATTGCAGGCGAATGATTATTCGGCACATTTGTGTACATCTTGATAGCTTAGAGTTGATTGATGAAACAGAAGGACTGCTGCCACTAAAGGATGGTCTTTACTGAAATGAGATGATCTTCTTCCTACCATCCCTCCAGTCAGAGAGATAGTCAGTTACATCATCCAGTAGCTACACTAAACTTTCCTAAAATGAAGGCTGCTCAGCAGAAAAGAATAAAGCTAAATACAATTGAATCATTCAAATGGAGCCAGAGTGGTGTTTACTGTCAGTCACTCTGTTGTTAGCCAACAGTAACAATAATCAGTTAAAACAAGCGCTGTATCCACACTAAACCAGCATCCTTCTGCAACTGAAAACAGCACAAGGCATTGGCATCATAGATCTATGTGCAGGGAGTGTAGTAGTTAGCAGGTCAGTCCACCTTCAACAGATGATGACAACGGGTGAAGGAAGGAGCAGGTATTCAAGCGAAAGCCGTGACTGTCCATGTGGCAAAAGTCTGCTATTTATTCTATAATATATATTATGTGTCATGTTTGTGGATGAACAAGAGTGCAACACAAAGCACACTTCAAATAAAATGGAAACTAAAGATGTGAGGTATAGGTTTAATGCTTATCTATGCATGTTGTTAGTATGGGGAGTTGATGCATGTGTTTATGTGTGGGTGTGTGTGTGTGTGTGTGTGTAAGATGACATGATGACATGACACTTGATATCAATACAGCTGCTAATGTTGAGTAAAATATGGATGCACAGGAAAACCTGAGAAGAGGAGGACTTTACCCACTAGTCTGATACTGTGGTGTTTTTCTCGATGTTTCTTAGTTATAAAGAAACAACAAAAATTGACAACAACAACCCAACAATAGGAATTGTGTATTGTCTTAGTACTCTGTACAAAAGAGCATAACTTATTGTCTGATTAAACCTATTAAAGACACACACAATCACACCAGAAATGCCGGAAAGGCTCACTAGAGCTCTAATGATGGCGCCGCGAATGGCGGACACGGTGTTGCGCTCTCTCGTGTTTTTCGTGTTTTGTTTATTTGTACGGTCTTCAGAACTCCCTCTACGATTACTTTTTCTGGAGAAGTACTCATGAATGTCCGACGTTCCATGCCGAGGACCATGTCACCGGACTTTGTAGACCCAGGCACTTTTTTGGGCATGCAATAACCCTGGTTCTTTATAATAACCACTGTACAATTACTCCTAAGTTATATTATATTGTAATTACATTTAATTATATTATTTATTTCACCCGCACTGTACAACTGTAATACTCATACCATTCAATATTCATCCCTGCACTTCATTTCTTTCTTTTTCTTAGACCATCGCATTGTTTGTTTTGTTTTGTGTTGTTATGTGTATTCTATGTAAGAACATTGAGAGCCACGTCACCATGTCAAATTCCTTGTTTGTACAACTTACTTGGCCAATTAAACCTGATTCTGAAACCTTATTCTGGATATGTATTAAATCATCACTAAAAATAGTTTCGAACAAATGGCCAGCTTTTTAAGGACTCTACATCTGCACAGGAGTCAATGCACAGGAAATGGATACCAAATAATGAAAAATAAATAAGCGAGTTAATGACAATGTAACATTAACCCTCGTCCTAAAACCTTGACTATAACTACAAACAAAACCATAGGCATAACTAAACTGAGACGAAAACTACTAAAACTGGGAAATGATCTTTTTGGAAGGTTTGAAAAGTAAAGTGTGACCTGACAATAGTAGAAACAGGTTAACATCAGCAGAACCTGTTTCTTCCAACGTGGGTTTCTTCAACTACAGATTAAAAACCTCAGTCCGTACATCTTGTCAGAATGTGAAAAACCTTCACTTTTTAATTCATTGCCTCACATTCTGCATCCCCTGCCTCTGTTATCTATTGGACCTCTCGTAGCATTCAGACTGTTTACGGCCAAAAAAATCTGCTGCTTCCCTGCAAACCACAGCTGAGCAGCTCAGCAAGAGGGAACCTTGCAGACTGCTTGTACATTAGCCTGCACTACTCCTCTCTTCCTATACCATGCGAATGAATGCGACAGGCGCTGTTGCTATGGCAACACACTCCCATTTTCCCCCCATGATGCCGGATCCATTCAGAATGGAGCTCAGATTGCATGCTCAGATCCGGAGGTGCAGGAGGATGAGAATATTATGGTATGGATCCCATGCAGACAGAGGCAGGGAGGTGTTCAGCATTGATTCATATGCAACATTCGTATACACACAAGGGCACACACACAGGACTCTTTACAGGAGCATGTAGGGCAGAACGTACATATAATAAAAATCTATCAGAAGACATCGATGTGTGTATAAAACAGAGCTTTGAGCTAAAGAGAAACTCACAGCCCTTGCCCACGTTAGGTTCTAACATATTTACTCATTTCTTTCAGTGAAAGACGCTATGATCTGGGTATTCTTCTCTTTCAGCCAGTCTATTTTCTATAGCTTACAGACTTCCTGATTCAACATTGGTCTGTAATGTGCATGTTCTATGTGCACACAGTTTCCCTGTAAGATGATGGATTGTTAGGGAAGCAGTTTGAATAATCTGGCTCTGCTCAGGAGCTCAAATGTTGAGAGTAGATATGTATTTAAACAAAGACGATTAGACATTATTTCAGAGCCATGGGTTGTACTGCACAGGAACATAACCTGTTTCCATGTTCATATTTAAAGTTGCTCTTATCTTTTATGACAGAAGAACCCAGAGAGAATAGTCACCAACTGTGCAGTTCCCTTCTGTGTTCTGGAGCTTTGCATCATTCAGCCTCTTATTTTGGTGGAGACCTACATTGTGTGAATAAAACACTTCTCAAAATGATTATTAATGTAACCTTGTGTTTGATTGTGCTGAATGTGTCGGCCAGAGGTCTGCCATAAATTATTATGCCTGAAGATAACAGGCAATGAAGGTTCAAATTCTATCATTCCTGACAGAGAAAACACGAAATCCTGTTTTCCTGTTCAACAGGATGCAATGAGGATTATATGTTTTTTATAAATGCACATGTCTTTCAGTCTTCATATCCCCAGTTTGTAGACATGCAGATAAAAAGCTGCAGTCTCCAAGACAAAACTCAGACTAAAGAGGTTGAGAAACACCTGCCATGACTAAACAGAGCTTGTAAAAATGTCCCTTAAACTGATTATAATTAACAATACTGAGTGTGTAATGCTGAAATATGCTTTTAAGGGTAAATAGCCTTTAGCCAATCTACATTATAAAGCAAATCTTCCTCATTAACAATGTATAGCTTTTCACAATGTTTGCAGTATCAAACATTTGAACTCAGTTAAACTGATCAGTTTAAATAATTCCTCCTTGTGGAAATTCAGCTTGTAATAGTCTACCTTTGGAGCTGTTTGTAGATGTTCTATTGCTATGTGTTAGCATTTACAGCTGTTTACTTATCATTCTAGCAGAAACAAAGTCAGTTCAGCATCAAGCTTCATTCCTTCACTCCAGTGGTGGAAAACAGCACCAATGTCTACTCTCATTTCACTTCTCTTTCTGTCCCTTCTTTACTCCTACAGAAGTTAGCATGCTAACCAGCTAGCCTTGAACTAGTGTTCACACTCCAATATTGAATCACTCCAGTCTCCGTTCTGCCCTGAAGAAGTAGATGTGCTCAGAGGACGTATTACAACCTCTTGTCTTGTAAAACAATGATGGTTGAAGCTTTTGAAGAGTGACCATCACCACCAACTGCTCCCAGCAAGAATCCTTGTACATATAGCACCTTCGACTGCAGTTGGTATGTTTTTTTATGTCATCAGATAATTCAGGAAAGTAAGTAGTTGGGTTAAAGGAAACGTTTCCCTTCAAATATATAACGAGGGGAGCTATTGCAAATATAGCAGCTTTATTTAGCTGCTTTTTCTACAATAGGGAATCAGGTTATTAACCTTTTTTCAGACCAGACAATCATGGATGTTTTAACTCTAACCTGCTGCAGATCTTTTACATTGAGGTTCAACTCATCTCTGTTGAGACTTTGTTCAACATGAACATTATTGTCCCATTTACTGCCATCTATATTAGCTTTAGGGCCAATAGAACTCTGATGTGATTGTGACTTACAATGTAATTAGCATGAATCACCAGTCCAAAGATTATTTGAATAAAATGATCCTGTGTTTAAAAGTACGTAAGTGGTATTAACATTATTCAAATTGAAATGTGTTTATGTTGGTCACCATGAATCAGGTCTGAAGAATTTAAGTTGAAAAGTTTTAAAATACATCTTAGTACAAATGGCAGTAAGCACTTGCAAAGTCAGCGTTGGGATTATGAGGAGGTCTTGAAAAATGTCTCTGGCCCCAAAAACTTTGAGAAACCCTGCTCTAATGAATCTGTTTCAGGGATTGTACACATTGATTTGTAGCCATTACATTTACAGTAACTAATGAAAAAAAAGACTTGGATAATTTGTTTGAATATGCTGAACATATGTGGTAGCAAAGTGCACTTCTTACACTATTCTGAGAGCAGTAACTCCTAGGTGCTGTTCAAAAAGAGACATCAGCTGAAAGTGTAAAGCTATATTTATTGAGGGTTAACAACAGAGCAGATACCCCCCATTGACCTGATACATCTTCAATTAGCATGGGCCCATAAACACTGGTAAATAAAATTAACAGATTGCTGGAGATTCCCCTTAGATGAAAATCCTGGAGCATCCTGAGGGACACAGTAGCGATGGGTCACAGGTTGAGAAAATGCAGGTCTGACGGACAGAGGGACAGAAAAACACATTCCTCATCTGTAATGTGTCAAAGGTAAATTGCTTCATCACCTTTTGTCACATGCCACATGTCACATCAATCACTATATCTAACATTATCGTACTGGAATATATTGGATATTCCACAACATATATGTTGACACTCAGATGGGATTTGTGTCTGACGATTCTACCTTTTACTTTATTTATTTGGGAACTATAGTCACTAATCATTATTAATACATCCAAAAGAATTTTAGTGTTCAAATATGTAATACATCATATAACATATAATATAAATTATTAAAGCTCCACCTCAATCATCCAATATACACTAATAACAGGAAATAATAACCATTATGATAGATGGTAATATAGGTCTACTGTGTGAACATATTACCCTGACAGTAGTCACTCAGCCCATGTTTTTTATTTAATTGCTTTGAGAAAATGTTGCTCAAAATAGTGTCTGTAATTATAGCACCCCTAGTTATATAGGCATATATTTAAATTGATGCAAAAAAGGGATTCCAAGCAATTCTTCCACCCCCCTCACAGGGTGCGAGACTGATGTGGAGAGTCATCCCTGTACTGAAAAGGTGTCACACTGGAGTTTTCCCAGTTTGCTTTTTAACTCCAAGACATTGACGTGATGGCTGCAGCACAGTAATGTTTTAAATAAAATGTTTACATGTGAGATAGATCATTAGCGGCAAGCTGATCAATCAGCAGTGAACTTGTTTAATAATAGTTACCTGACTCGTTTCCACTCAATGGTAGTGAAATGCTGCTTTTTCAATATAAATGGGTCAAAAAGTTTCATGAAATGAAAGGTGAAATATTTTTAGATTGTGATTGAAGGACAAGACATTTGTTCATAATACAGATTAGAACAAACTGTTTTTTGATAAAAGCCACCTTTACTTAATACAAATGAAGACTTGCATGATATGTGGACATTGTTATGATGAATAGGCCTATGAAAAGACACTATAGTTATTGCTAATGGTTATTTGTTGTTTTTAATAGTTCATATTCGTGATGAAATGGAGGATTGTTTTCCATCATTTTTGGTATTTTTGATTTAGTTTAGTTTAGTTTAATTAGTTCTCACAACGTCCAAACAAAATTACATCAATGAAATAATATGTGGGGTGTTGCAGAAATCAGTAATGGCTTTGAAACACCCATATATCAAAATATAAATAAAATACAAATATAAAAGACACAAAATCTTTAATACAGGTTATATATTAGTGTTAGCATAGAATTGGACATTTACCAGTATTGGGAATGTTCTTGTATAAATTTAAACCACAGTAATTTATGGAATGGTTCTCTTCAGAATAATTTGCCTTTTGTATTAAATTACTTGATACAGACAGCATAATGATCACTACAATTAATATGACATATGATTAGTATATGTTCGTATTTTAAGAAGTATGAAAAGTAATAGCAGATTTTCTCTAATCAAATACAACTAATTTGAATCTTGTAGGCCTGTATTTTTTAGTGTTGAAGGCCTATAGATCAACTTATTATTAACTTTGTACTGAGCAAAGCAAAACAATAATATATTTCTAACATTTAATGTATAATTCGGATTGTTGCTTATATATAAATGTTTCATGGGAGAATCCATCAAAGAAAGAGCCTTATTGTGTTTCATGTAATATAATCAGAAACATGACAAATTCATCCAAATCATATGAAGCAGGATGTTGGCGTCTTGAAATTCGTTCGAAATGATTCAGTCGGACATATTGGCACTGAAATCCCCCGCCGCGGAATGTGTAAAGAAATTATTTTTGACCTTTCATAGTTTGATTCTCGGCGTTAATCCTGTCAAGCCCATTAGTTTGGCCTGTCCCGGGATAAATGAAGCTTGGCTTGATGTAAACCGGTTTGGTCAGCGCGCGGCTTCCTCCAACATGTGTGGTCCAGCAGCAGCCTCCCGGGTTAACCCTTTCACTGGCGGAGGGCGCTGCGGCACCGCAGAGGGACGGCTGTGATCCGGCCGTCCCTCATAGACACACACGAAAAACCCGATTCCACTCTAAGTGTTAAATTAATGTTATTAAAGGAGCCATTGTATCAGGAAGCGTCACAGAGCAAGTCCATACCGACGGTCCAACTGTTCTTAACCCAACACTTTGCCGAGAAAAATAGTCCCTCGGCGGCACAGAGATAGGCCATTTTGGCGTGTTTCTATGGTTACGTAGTTCTTAAGCCTGAAACATGCTTCTGCGTTTTCACGGGCCCGTAAGCGCAAGAGCCCTTCCGGGTCCCTTACGTGCTTATGTATCCCTCCTTACGTGCTGACGGGTGTCGACCACCTTTTCTAAAATTTACGGCAAAGCTCCGCAAGCTCACTCAGCCCGCAAGGCTGTGATTGGTCTGCTCTACATCCCTTCTGGAGCTGCATTTCCGGTTTCATGCCCCATAATACAGGCAGAAACAACGGAAGATTTTAAAAAGAAGAATGGACAACCGCGTAGAACTCCTGTCGGAAGAGGTCCGAAAATATGAGTTCTTTATAACCCGTCGATGTCCGAGTACATTTAACCTACGCCTCTGTACAGACCACCTACGCCTCTGTCTCCTCTCCAGTCGCTTTTCCTGATGACTAATTATAAGAAGTTGCTCTTCAATGTCCAGCAGCTCCATCTCAATCAATTGTTGTTCGGTTGGAGTCGTGAATACACTCTCTGCCATGGTTCACCGTGTGTTTGTAATGGAGAACACGAGTGGTAGAAGGTAAATAAACAGTCAACAACGATTGCCACACCCACAAAGAAGGCGTCTCTCAGGTCGTCTTTGACAAAAAGCATTACTCCGCCTAGTGTTCTGGCGCGGAATTGCTTTGTGAGACGCGCAACGGTTGGGGAAGCATGAATGACAACGAGTCTTGCGCCACAGCGGCGTGAAAAGACGCAGACGCAGTCGCAGAAGCATGTTTCAGGCTTACGTCTGAGCCACAATGTACACATCGCGGACTGATATGTTATCTGTGGTTAGGTCTTCATAGGTTAATGTTGCATTCACGTAACACGGGATCAACTTCGAAATAAACATATCATATTAAGGGGCGAAACTACAGGTGAATAGGCTCAAATAAATCTAACGAATATTCTTTATCACACATTGAATTCAATCTTATCCTTACTCTACACATGGATATTAAGCATTGTTGAATTAAAATGTGACAATCTCCACACATTTCAATAAAAGACATCTGATTATTATATGAAGCTATCTATTCAAAGATCCATCATCTAGTTGACTTATTAGAGCCATAGGCTTTAAATGAGGGGATTTTGGATCTCTCATTTTATCTCTGATTGAAGATTATTGGATTATGAGAACTTTGATAGTCCAACGATGAGGAAATGCTTTCATTATGGCAGCAGAGAGTCAGAATGAGGTGGACAAGAGAGCAGGTGAAAGTATAAGAACGGAGTAAAATTGGCAGTTAAATACAAACAAGAAAACAGAGAATAAGAACGCAAAACACTCCTTTCATAACTGATGGAATATTGTTTGTAAAGAAATGAAAGGTGATTGAGATTGTATACTGTATTTGTGCTATACTGTATTAGATATTGTAATTGAAGTATACATTTTTTATGAATGAAAAGACTAACTGGAAAGTCGATTTCCATACATTCTTAGAATATTAATTATTTTATAAGCTAACTATTTTGAAAACGACTTTTAAAGAATCGGTTCGTAATTGAAACCCACAGTTAATAGATAATAATACAATTAGAGCATAAACATCTAGAAGTTGACTGTAAATGTATACATACTTACACTGGTAAGACTATATTTTATCATTTGCATCCTTCAGTAAAGAAATCAGGCTGAACCACAAAACCAAAAATAATGATAGTGTCGTATGAAGGCTGATTTTTTTAACACATAAATATTTCTTTGTTATGTAACTTGTTTAACTAGGCTTGACCTTGTTCCTCTACACAGGATACAAATGTCTCAACACCGACAGGGGCAGCAAGTTCTTGTTATTGGTCTATTTTTTCCTCAACATAGAAACTGTGTGTCGGTCAGGAGCAACTAAACTGGTGACTGAAAATGAGATGAGACATTGTCCTCAATCTCCTGGATTTCCTATCTTTCTTGTGTCACATGAATGCAGCACAAGGCTCCAATATAAGGAACCTCCCTCTGGAATGCAAGAGGGCTGTAGCCCGCCCCTTTAAAGGAACACCATTCAAAAACACTGATATGAGTGTGGGTGGGGGCACAGTGGGCGGCAGGCATGAGACCCTGCATGGGCTGAGCCAGCAGGAAGCCTGCAGCTCGTCCAATAGGAAACGTTTATTTGACATATTTGAGCTGTGTCTCTCATTGGCCCTGTTACAACTCTATATGTTATTTTACACAAAGATTTTGTCCTAAATAAACATTCAGTATATTATAATCTACTGTGGGAGATTATTTGGTGACGAAGAAACAAATAAAGATACCACATCTTAAATCAACCATATATTTATTTTTTCATTCACATAACTATATGAGTCAGCATGGCCCTATACAGACAACAGAAAATCAGACAAGCCCCAAACAACATGCAGTCACAAGGGGACACAAGTCCATAAATATTTAAATTAAATAAATTAAAACAGTTTTGAGCAACAAATTGGTTGCAGACATTCATTTATTTGTGGCACCATTCACTGGCAAAACATGTTCTCTAGGAGAAATCACAATAAATATTTATCAAAAAAGCAATTAAAAAGCAATATAATAATTACAACATTTGTAAAAAAAGAACTGAGAAACGACATATGTGCGATCCCTCTTAATTTAGATGATTTATATGCATTTTAAAGGGTTTGTAATGTAATGAAATTTGATATAATTCATTGAATATAAATCAACCAATAATAAATACTAAATGTTTAATCAATATACAAGGCTCAACGATCTCTGCTGTGATCCTCGATAAGTGTTGGCTCTAAAGATATGGACTATAATCCCTGGGGTCACAATATCAAATAAGGTGACATATCCATCTTAAATGATATAATTTAATACCAACATGTCAGTTAAATGTAACTTTATTTTCACTGGGTGATGATGAGGTCAAGAAAAATGGTTGCATTGTTCACATTTCCAATTTCCTCTAAATTGATCAGTGCTATGAATGACACAAATCTAGAACAACAAACACTAGACCCATAAACCATATGTGATAAGGGCTCATGACACTGCTTCATTTAATGGGTCGAGTATCACTGTGTTTAAAAAATGATGCATTATTGGTTGTTTTTCAGATTAAGGTTTTACATTGGGTCGAGTATCACTGTGTTTAAAAAATGATGCATTATTGGTTGTTTTTCAGATTAAGGTTTTACATTGTAAATTATAAAACTGTCTATTTCAGAAAAAATAATTAAGACTCATTCAAAATTGTTTTTGTTTTTGTTTTCCCAGTAATCATCTTGTGAATCCTCAGACTCTTCTCAGACTACATGTTGTATGTTCACTACTTATACCCATTTATGCATGATGTGATAACAGTTTAAAATTAGTCCCAGGGATCAGATTTCTTTACCATGAATACTTTTACTTTGTTTGTTACTTATAATAAAATATTTTTACCTTGCCACATTGGTAATTTGTTTCTGGATTGGTTCAGTGTTAACTGTGACACACAGAAACTCAACTGGCTCTACCTGAAGTAGAGTTTTAGTATAAACTTTGCATATCCCAGATGTGTTTACAAGTTGAGGCTGACAATTACAGCATTTGCTGAATCTGTCTTTATGTATTCAATACATTGAGGAATTCTGCTTTATTGCTAGCTGTCTTTCAAAAAAAAGGAGGCAGTTTGGTTAACAAAGTCTGAAGAGCATATTTCAGGACATAATACATAGGACATTTGTTTGTTAAAATAAATAAATAATGAATAAAGGACAATGTTTTTGTTTAATTATATGACCACCCAGAGGCTTAAGTTGCCTAAAACAACGTTCCAGCCGCTACAAATGTAGACAGGACTGAGATTCAGTAGAATGCATACATCTGCCATGGGCCCTACCTCACAATTGATTAAAAAAATCCAGGATGTACCCCTTTGTCAAGAGATATGCCCAAATTTGTTATAGTACAGCAGCTGAAAAAAGACTATTTGTGCCATACATTTAGATCAACCTTATTTTCATCGCACATAGTACATGTACAATGAAATATGTTTCCTTTCAACAAGAGCCATGAATTATTCACTGGGAAATTGATGATAATGTTAAAAAGGTTGTTATTTGACTCATTTCCCAGCCTTTTACCAAGTTTTGCAAAAAAAAAATGAACATGGGGAAATCATGATCTCCTATTGGTATAGTGGGCTATTTAATTGGCGGTGTCATACATCATAATGTCAAGCAGTGGCGTACTGGCCATCTGGCTGACCGGGACAAATCCTGGTGGTCTCACAAAACCAGCAGGGGATGGTTGGATGTGTCTGCTATTTTTAAGAATATTTTCAAATAGGTTTTGTGTGAGATTAAGGTTTTATGGAAGTTTTGAAGATTTATTAACAACAAAGAGAACTACTCGAAATAGCTGACATGTAATTCACTGAAGCAGTCCGAGTCTGAGGTTTCACCAGTTTGACAGAGTAGAGCAGCTCAGGCAGAGGTTGTTTTACTGAGGTTCTGGAGTGGTCAGGCATAGCAGCTGAGGCAGGGGACTGTTGCCACACTTTACTGCCTGCTGTGGCGGAAGAGGAAGAGAAGAGCCAGGCCGTATATACTGCACTCAGGTGAGTGCTCGGTCAGCCAATAAAATACAGCGTGCAGGAGGACTCGAGCAGGAGACCAGACAGGCCGCGCCCAGCAAGTTACATGTTATAGTAATGTGTTGCTTACAGGCAACTCCCGAAACTGGTTCGTATGTTAGTGGTCATAGGGTCAGTAGTCAATAGTTCACAAGTTAAAATTAGTCTCCTGGCCTTCTTAAAAATGGTGGAGGATTCATTTTTCCTGTTAAATCAATATATTGTGTCATTACTTTAGACACACACAGTTTTTCCTAAAAAAAATTATTCTGAACAAAATGTTCATATCAGAACAGAGAAAAAAAGGGGAAGGGGGCACACACCCTTCTGCAGTGTGCTCAGCGTGTCCCTCTATTTTGCTATCTGCATTGCGTAATGTCAGCCAACCACCCCCCACCCTAAGCACCCTTTCCCCACCCCGACATCTGGCTTCTCTATGGCTGCTGACCCCGTGAGGTCACAGGTCAGATAGTGTGGGAGGGATGGGGGGAGCGGTCGCATGTAGAGTTTCCTTTTCAGTGCCAGTGAATAGCTTCTTCAAGGGGGCTGAGAAGATGATAGTGTTAATGATATTACGATATATAGAGAGAGAGATAAAGAGAGAAAAAATGTATTCTTATATATTATACTATAGTTGGTATAACATAATAATTTGTTTGCACTTTAGGGCTGTGATGCACCCTCAACCAGTGTTCACTAAGCATTATGTTGCAGAGTATTGGTAATCACAATTACAATTTTAAAATTATATATAAAACTTATTTCTATGATACTATACAACATTATACCCATACACTTTAAATTTTTTTGTAACTAATGGAAAAGCTGTTGCTACTGCAGTTGTATCAGATAAGTCAAGTTTGTTTTAATCACAAGTTTAAATGATGAAAAATAGCTGTGAGGTTCAGATTTATTCCCGGAGAGTGTCCTAGGACCCCTTGTTCTGGGAGTGGCCTGTCATGTGCGCTCATCCTGGAAATTCCCCTGTGCATTTCTCACCCCAGCATGGAACTGTTGCCACCGAGCAGTCGATCATTTGTGGGGGCGAACTGAACAAATGAGTTGCCGTCTTTGCTACCACTGATATTACTGATAAATGTGTGAAAATATACTAGCTATGGCATAACTCCAAAGATTCTGGCGAATTTTTTTTTTTAGAGCAGAAGGAATTAATGATACCAGTATTTTATTGTGATGTTTTTGATCACAAGTTCTTTGTGTCATATGTGAGATATTTACTGTTTTCTTGTCATTGTAAGAGAAGATAGTGTTTGGTGTGTTGAGGACCTTAGGCACAATGGAAAACCTACACAGGGATTTTTTACTCATACTACCTGAGAAGAGTATGTGAGCGTCAACAAGCTGAGCTTGTCTGATGCTAACCTCACTTTCCTGTTTGGTAAATTGCCCATAGACAACGCCTTTGAACAATATTCCCATGTTACTAGTTTAACTTAAATTCTTTGATGAGTACAGCATGCATATACCTATATAGATATGGATGAAAAAGTATTCTTCAAGTTTTCTGTACCTTAAAAGAATTTATATGCAAAGTCTCAACGGTTCCCTCAACACATTTGCAAATTGTTCACATTGTGGATTAAATTAAATTAATTTCATAC
The DNA here is from genome assembly GCF_949316205.1 of Platichthys flesus. Lineage (NCBI taxonomy): Eukaryota > Metazoa > Chordata > Actinopteri > Pleuronectiformes > Pleuronectidae > Platichthys > Platichthys flesus. The sequence goes on along the minus strand of NC_084947.1, from coordinate 25,237,606 downwards.
TCACCCACAATATGTGCCTGTGTGATCAGACATATCTACAGTTCTGATCACAGAACTCACTGTGCTTAATTGAGGTTAGGATTTGAGGAGCATCAAAACTGACTTTATCTATAAATAAATTTGTTAATTTAATTTAATTACGTACAGTATATAGTCGTCCATTTATTTAGGGATTATGCAACTTTTATTTATAGCTGTAATGTATCTATTTATTCATAAGAGAAAGATTGTATTAAAGTAGTTACAATAAAGAAAAAGTTATTTAAAGTAAAAGACAAGAAAAGTCTTTTCCCAACCGGAATCTTTGTTGCCTGAGCCAGAAAAGTGCACTGGCATCAATTACTATCAGTCCCCTGTAACCTGTGTGACGCCAAACACAGAGCATTGTTCTAGACATCACACAAGCGTCAATCTTCAAAAGGTGACGGGGAATCAATGTGTGTTCATTGTTGTGTGGGTGGGAGAACACTTATAAAGGATTTGGTTTCTGATTCTCCATTTGCATCACATTTATAAAGTGGTCTTTACGTCACCACAGATATACTATACACAATGAATACAACAAATGTTTCTATGAAAATATAAGGACAGAAAGCAACATCTAGAGGGATTTAGTGCAAGTATTTCAGGTTGCCAGAGATTGATGATGCATACGTCTTTCTGGCCATGATCATGTCAGGCAGGATATGATATGTGGGTAGTGAGCAGTAGTCAAACAATATACCTCATTATCTTGCTACAAAATTAAACAGCAGCAGGCAACATAAAGATGATAACTTGTGAAATCACCAAGGGTCAATTATGTTGATGCAAATTGTGTCTTAATTACAGTCAATAAACAAGAATACTCTACCAACTTGTATGTTTTCTCTTGACAGTACCAGAGCTACAAATAAAAAACTGACAATATTAAATCTACACTAGAACTCACTATGGGAATTAAGGGGTAACATTCACAGGCCAACAAGCACATATCCCATCTTAATCTGCTACCTGAATGAAAGTGGTGACCCCTCAACAGACTCTTCAGCAATTTTCTGCATATGTGCTGCATTTTGTTGGATAATGTGTCAGGGGCAGCAGCTATGTAGAAGAGCTGGTATGAGCAATTAGTGTACACAGGTTTGTACGAGTTAGAGGCATTGAACAGTTTCAGTTTGCCTAAGGTGGAAAGGTGTCTGTCAGCCCCCTACCTCACTGCTTGAATCTCAATGTTGTCACACACAACTCAGGGAGTTCTTCACACTATCTAAAGATAATGTTTCCATTTTTATACAGTCACTTTGGTGACATGTAAAAGGTGAGTATAGGCGGGAGAGGGTGAAAGCCTTTGTCTTTCAGGTGAGCATTCAAACGTCTGTTTAAATTTAATTTCTAGCAAACACACAGAAAAACCAGTAGAAAGATACAGACGATTTGTTTTTAGGCCATCACTGTATGTATCCCTATCATTAAAAAAGGTTGTGAATACAGTACATTTAGGGTAAATGTGTTGGCACTTTACTTGGGTATTCCATGTTATGTTCCTATATATTTAAAGTTCACTAAATTTCTAAAGGTAATGTATATTTTACACACAAAACGATCTGATAGACCTATATGTCCCAACAGTACTGTACAAGGTAGTTTTAATGAGCTTGTTCTCAGCCAGCTACTGATGACACCTACATTTCCTTTTAATAAGGAAATAGTAAAAATAATAATCCTAACCCTAACCCTTCATCACAACTATTTGATACATTAATGCTTTGATTTCTTTAAACAAGTCAGTATTTTTTCTTGATTAACATGTTTAATTTATTTTACACAACTGTATACATTGCATTTTTAAATATCTCAATAAATTGTTTAAAGTACAACACAGAACAATTTGGGTGACAAAAAATTTGTATCAAAAAGTGACAAGGTTGCTATATTTTAGTAAACTTTAAACAAAAGTGCTCATTCTGAATTTCCTACAACTGTTCTGTGTTGTGTCTGTCCAACACCGAGGATGTAGAATCGGACATCCAGCTGCAGTAGGCCCACTGATTACTGGGCCAATGTTGGTTTCCTGTGAGAGCCAGAGGTGTGTCCTGCTACTGACTGGTCACATGACCTGCACCAGGGGTGGGACCAGGACCAACACAAGCTGTCTGTCTGAATTCTTTCAGCTGTGACTGGCTGAGAGCAACAATGTGACACTGTTGAGCCTTTTTTTTCTGACAGGACAGTAGTCACTGTGAGGAGCCAGTGGAACTGCATCAAGGCTTCACACACACTGAAGAGGATCAAAATAGATTCAATATGGAACATCTAACAGAGCAATGATGGAACCATAAAAGTACTTTTTTTTTTTTTTTCGGGAGGTCATAATCACTATGACTAAACTGAATTCATGAAGTCAAGCAGAAAAATCTGCAACCAGAAGAATTTCATATCCTTAGAAAAATGATTACAGAACTAGCAGGAAAACAGTTAGGATTTTGCAAGGTTTTACTGATCACAAATTCTTTATTAGTAGATCCTAATTTCAGTCATATTGAACCTTACAATATGAATAGATAAATTCTTAAATAAATGTTGTGGAGTGCACATGGTCCACTCCTTGAAACTCTGATACTTAAATAAGAAATTTCTACAATGTAGAAAAATGATTCAAGGTGTTACTGTGTTTTTTTTTTTTTTAAATGTTAACCAAACCACAAACCCCAAAAACTGTAAAGATAAAGTAACATTGGATCATAGGACCTTATCTCAAAAGCTACACTTGCAGAGAACTGTTTGGTCATCTGAGGGCTCTCGCTGAGATGAAGGAAAAATAAACAAATTAATGAACAAAAAAAACTTCTGCTGTGAATTCCACAAATATCCCTGAACACAATCCTTCAACAGGGCAAACTCTCCAAATGGTATCAGAAACCACTTTTTCTTTATTTTGCAGGATAAAATACTTACTTTAAGATTATTCTGTTGGTTTTTCAAAATGTTAGTGTATAAATAGGTCTCATTAAAATGTTGAGGGGAAAAAATCAATGAGGTATGGCCGAGGACCACAGAACATGTTGTACTCAAAGTTACATGTGTAAAAGGTTGGGAGTTACACTCCTGCTACCTACGTACATATATGTCAACTTGTGCTCTGTGCAATCTGTTGCACAACTTTCAGTAAAAATTAACCCACTGCGTGTTACCTGTGCTGACAAACAAGTTTGGACCCTGGCCATGCATGACACAGCCTGCACTCGTAGCAAAATGCAGTGTCTTTACATTGAGTTCTCTACAGTGTTTCAGTCAGCACAAACACTTTGTGCAAAACAACTTAATTATATTCTAATTCATTTAAACAGAATAAATGTTATAGATCAGGCAGAGGCCGTATTTTAAGTTGACTTAAAGCTGCTGGAAAAAAACAGATTATTGGAGGTGAAGTGTCAGTAGGAAGTTGTCATAGCGCAGGGAAATGTCTCAAACTATGTCTAAAGGTACATTTGAGGGGAACAGGCATGCTGAAATCTTTGAGAGAAAAACCTGCAACTTTTCTGAAATAAAGACAAACAGTCTTGTTTTTTAGTTTGATGAGACCATGTAGGTTGCATGAAATAATCCATAATGTTATCCTACTTGTGATCCAATGTTACTTTATCTAACTGTGAAACATATCAAACATTATGAAAGAGACATGCAGGAAAGTAAGGTCATGATAATGATTAAAAATCTCTTAACACAATGGATTAACGCTCTCTGCAGTGAAAGACAATGATCTGAGCTGCAGTGTACTTCATACCAAAAGGCAACAACACAAGCCAATATGGCAAAATTAAACTCCCCTTAAGCTTGCAAAATAAATGTGTCCATTTATTCTTAAGTATTTGTGCTCTGAGTTGTCACTAGAGCCATCACTCTGTTTAAGTATTTCTTTTGTGAATCAACAAAATTCAAGTTATTACCTTATGCATGCTGCAATTTTCATTGACCTAAATTCTGGTGGCAACACACATCAAAGTATAAATTGTCATCAGCCCACATGTTCATACCAAACCAACATGTCTGTTCATTATTTAATATTCCTTTAAAATTCAACCAGATTTTTTTTTTTTTTTTTTTTTTGTAGACTTCGTGATCTGTTCTAACAGACTGTGCATGCAAGTTGGATAACCAGAGAAATGGGAAACTGTATTCAGTAGAAACGATCCCAGTTTAAATGTTAAGAAATTATTATTTATATATGTATGTATTTATTTCTATATTGGTGCATATGGTTTCCTTCCTGTAAGACTGCTTTAAATGCGTATGTGGCCAACTCCTTATTTGAAAAATGAATGAAATGTAGGTTTAGGCTTGTGAGAAATCAAAATATTTTACTGTTACTTAAAATACTAAACTTAAGTAACATCTTTTTATGCAGTGGGTCAAAATGGGTTGTCAGCTGTTGTTTTGTATATTTGAACGATCCCCCAGTCATTTAAATCTTTTGCATCATCTGCACAAACAGCACATTATGGTTTTATTTGCATAATTATTGATCACCTACAATACAGCCTTCAAAGCTACAGACTTGCCGAGCAGAAGTCAGATGTGTAGTTTAAAGTGGGCAGCATGTCAACTGGATCGCTCAGCCGTCGTGCGCGCCACACTACACACATGAGCAGGGGCGAGCGTGAACGCGCATTCCTTACATAGCTTCTAAAGCACGTCATGGCGGACAGGTTTCTTCTGAAAACTCGGTGGCAAAGTAAAGAATGTGAAGCTGAGGATGGGGGACACTTCCACACACTGCTGCACAGCAACCACACAGCCTGAGGAATAGTTACACACACTTTCTTTATGCAGCAATTCTGCTAAGGCTGTAATGCTCTGAGAGTGTGTGTGAGTTAGGTATAGGACTTGACAATAAAATGTATTGCAGTCATTTGAGCTGTGGGAGGGGGTGGGGAGGTGGAGGCCTTTCATTCTCAACTCAAACCCAGCAGGATTTGTTGATGTGAATGAGGGAGAAGGCTCCGTTTCACACACGTCTCAAATGAGCTGCGGTGAAACATGGTTCTTGTGTGAAGAAACTGTGTGAACGCAAAGTTTAACTGTCTTCAAACGTGTTAGATCATCTCTGTCTCTATAAACCGACTCCAGGTCCCAAAACCTCGGGACAGAGGAAGAGAGGGATGGCTGGTGGGGAGGCGAGTCTTTCCCGCTGGACAATGCAATTATTTCAGCTCCATTGGTCAGGAATGCAAGATTTCACAGGCGGCTGCCCTCCTCCAAGCGTCCGACCGCAGCACCTCCACTGAGCCCCGCCGCCTTTAGCCTCTTCCCACCCTGCAGGCCGTCCTCTGCCTGCCCTGCAACCACCAGACACTGCAGTGACGGATCCTCATCAGGGGAGCTTTCTTCCACATCTTCCGAACTGACTTCAGATTAAACAACATCAGAACATAGCTGCAAAGTCTCTTTAGTGGATGCAGTCTAATTCCTGCATTGAGGTAATATGTTCAGAATGTTAAGAGGAATTGACCACTAATTCAAAACCAATGCCAGTCATAGACATTATCTTAATGCACTTTACATTAAGGTTGAGATCTTACACATCGCAACATTTGGAGAGAAACACTCCCTTAGAAACCACAAAAATATCCAGACTCTGTGTGGGCGGCCATCTGCCTCGAGCGGTTGGGGTGAGTGGAGAAAAATGGGGGACAGAGGAGGAATTTGGGGGAAAAGAGACAAGAGAGAGAGAGAGAGAGAGAGAGAGAGAGAGAGAGAGAGATGCTTTGTTGAACTGGTAATTGAAATGAAAATAATAGAGGAGTCCCATTTTGATGCAATGGTTTAATTAATAAGAGCAGCACCAGGTAATTATACCCAAATATGGTAAATAAGAACGAATGTGCTAACCAAAAGGATCCCCATTATACACAACAGGAGCTAGTATCCTTATGTAGCCTAGTTTAAACTCAGGGTGGTCTTGAGAGGAGACAGAGGGTCTCGCCCCCTCTTCTGTACACCTGCCTTGGGCAGCTGACAGTGTTACTGGCTGTTAGTTTTTTTTCCCGTCGTTACTCTGAACCACAATAACAACACGTAGCACCTCAAAGGCGGGTAATGATAAATTTGTGAATGGAAGAGGGAATTTGTGTTCATTGTTAAAATTAAACTATACAATGACGTCCCCTCAGTATTCGACCAATCCCGAAGGTGATGAGATACATTTTCCACCAATGAGGGCAGGGACGAGCGCGGAAACGGACCAATGGCAGGGCGGCCATGTAAATAAGGAATGTGTGTCTGCAAGAGCTGAATGTCAACTAGTCAAAGATGGAGTCCGGAGCTGGGAGGCCGTGAGGTTGCCAATGGACGAAATACGTTTTTTACGACGGAGGAGCCGCGGCACCCCGCGAACCGCTACTTCGGTCGACAGGGATGAGCATGTTGGAGATAGACAGGAACAAACCGGACGTTTTCCCCGTTAAAGTGGTAACTTGCCTCCTTGTGTGTGTTGAAGTGTACGGACTGGCCTTCCTCCGCCAGGTACCGACCACCAGAACCTCTGCCCGCCCGAGGAGAGCGCGGCTGCAGCAGGGCGCAGATTGTGGAGCCCGCAAACGGACGTGGATTTCGGTGGGTCTGATTGGCCGCGGAGAGGCTCCGCGAAAAAAAAAAAGTGTAGGAGCTATTGTGTGTGTGTGTGTGTGTGTGTGTGTGTGTGTGTGTGTGTGTGTGTGTGTGTGTGTGTGTGTGTGTGTGTGTGTGTGTGTGTGTGTGTGTGTGTGTGTGTGTGTGTGTGTGTGTGTGTGTGTGTGTGTGTGTGTGTGTGTGTGTGTGTGTGTGTGTGTGTGTGTGTGTGTGTGTGTGTGTGTGTGTGTGTGTGTGTGTGTGTGTGTGTGTGTGTGTGTGTGTGTGTGTGTGTGTGTGTGTGTGTGTGTGTGTGTGTGTGTGTGTGTGTGTGTGTGTGTGTGCGCTTGCGTTGTTGCTTGCGTGTGTGTGTGTGTGCGTGCGCGTACACGTGAAGGCTTTGATTGACAGGTAGGATCCCTTACAAGTGATTATTCCTGGATGCAAACTGAGATATCACAACTAAGTAGGTTATCACTTTGGGTTAATTCCACCCAGGGGTCCAGTGTGGCCTCTGGACCCCGACAAAACCACTAATGACTTATTAATAATATAATTAATTACTGTTATATGAAAAACAAGATATTTACTTTACCCAGTTATTTCATGTTTAGTAGGCCTACAGCTGCAGGTGTCTCCTTCTATAACCAGTATAAACTGGGCAGCTTTATAACCAACCACTGGCCTTAAACCTGTCAACAGGAGCTGGTGTATTATTGACAATAATGACTAAAGTTTTTTACTTTATTTCCACGTTTAAATGTAGGCTGATCCAAGGCTCAATCATGTCGTTTAAATCACTGTGTCTTTGACCACACATCAGGCTAAACTGTAGTTTGTAAAACACGTGCTTTTAAAAACCTCACTTCAAAAGGTTACATTTTACACAGAGGATATAGGACTGGTCCACCCTGTGACATCCCCCCACAAACCCACATATCTTCACATTCCTGAGATCTATCTGTCCCTTTCAGAGCAGACTTTTCAGCCCCTATGACACAACAATCTTCTATATGCTGTATAGGGGAGTCTATGGAGGAAACATTTGTACATATAGCATAAATAAATTTGCATTTCCACGTTCAGACATTTCTCGTTCACAGAAACTTTTTTTTATATATTTGTCCTAATACAAACTATGAGAGGTAAAGGTTGAGAGTTGTTTGAGCTTTAGCCGATGGTCCTGTTTGTTCACTTTGAAATCTGCGTGCACGAGCAAAGGGGGGGGGGGGGGGGGGGGTTTGCGCGAGCACTTTGGCTGATTTGTAAACTTCTCTTCTGAACACTGGAAATAACAAAGCCCCCAACCACACACACACAGACATACCCTCCTCCACACACACACACGCCCAGGCCCCAAACCCCGGGTTTCCTAAACGAGGAAGGTTTCATGTTGCCACTTAGGCTAAAGGGACAGGAAAAGTAGGTATTAAATGAAGGTTTCTGGTATTGTATCACTCTGTGTGCTCTTTGCCCTATATATGTTCTCTCCACCCTCATTTCCTCCAGGCGGCATAGTCCTGCACACTGCTGCCTGTTCTCAGCGAGGCCACAGCCCACAGAGCCATTGCTTCTGTCCTCACTTTTATATGGATAGATAGATGCAAATGGTTAATAAATTATCAGTAAAATAAAAGGGGATGAGGAAAATGTGACCTAAAACCAATAAAAAAATATATTGTACATAAGTAAATGAGTGTGTCTATGGAGGCTGTGCAAATAGTCAGCAATTGTCAATTATTATATAAAAAACTAAACTTTAATTGAAATTATGCAATCTAAGCCCACACCTCCCTATTTACACCAAGAAAGACATCAAATAAAAGCCTTTCTTTTAAATTGGAAGTAACTTGTGAATATATGTTGACACTTCCTCTCCACGTTGCTCAGAAAAGAGGCTTTACTATCTGTCCCTTTGCCGCCTTATACAGGCTGCATTGTGTTGTAAACCTAGTAAGCCTGTTCGGTTGTTTCACGGCTGCTGCTTGAACCTCTCCACCATGTTAATGTCTGTGTGTGGTGGTGGGCTCACATGCAGTATAGCCCCCGCAATGGCAGCATGCTTTAAGCTGGGCTGTGGAGCTGACGGCTGTCGGTGTCTCTATAGAAGAAAAAGCCGCCTGGATGTGAGGAGCAGTCCCGTGTTGTGTTGTGTTATGTCCGAGGCCCTTTTTCTGTTGTACTACTGTGAAATCAGATGAGCAGTGCAATATTAAAAGGGCATTGGCTGACAACCCCCCTCCCCTCTTCACCCTCTCCCCCTCCCCCCAGCACCAACAACACACACTCTCGCAGACACTTCCATCCCCTTCCTCCCTCCTTAGCCTCCCTCCCGTCTCCCACTTCCTCTTATTTCAAATCGTATTTAAACGTGACAAGAAAATATAGAATTGGCTCTTTGTTCGCATTTAATGGATTGGAAGCCTATACCTCGCTGCAGCAAAGCAGCATTTGTGCCACAGCTTTTAATATATTTTGACACATCACTTTGTTGTTGTGGTAAGTGGTGCACGCATGTGTGAGGTATGGTTGCCATTCACTGTGTGTGTGTGTCTGTGTGTGTACACCAGCGTGCAGAGGTCAGCTGCTTTGACGATGTTGCACTACTGTACCATCCGCTAAAGCAGTGCAATAGTATTGTCATAGCATTCGGCCTTCGCCCTACACTACAGCTGCAGCAGCAAACAGACACTGCTCAGTGGAGACAGTATAGAAACCATGTAGGTCCATTTTGAAAGGTAGCCCCCCCACCCCCCCATACCCACGCACATTTACAGCAACAATCACATGACACAGGTCCTTCATTTTGTGTTGAGCAATTTTTTTTATACCACAGCTGGTCTTTTTTGGCCATTGTAAGGTCACTGTAATACACTGGAAAAAACCCTTAATCTAATTCCAATTGTCAGTTAACATAAAACAAACTGCTTTGTGATTAGAAGGAATTTCAATACAAGTCTAGTGTAAGCAATAACTTCTGACACAAGATGTTGTCTCTTATCAAGTCACTCTAATCAATAACTGTCTTATTCAGCATTTTCAATAGACTATTATGCTGTTTATATCATTGTTTATTGTAAAATGAAATTTGGTTTGCATCTCAAAAACATTCTCAAGAAAAATGACCACAATAAAGAAATAAATGATAGGCCAGATGTTCATATATATATATATATATATATCAGAGAGAGGGAGTTGAATACAATTTTAATAAACAACTGGTTATGAGCATAGACGGGCTTGCTTTGAATTTTCTAATTTCTTGAAATGTGGTTGCTCCATATCTTCAGTAGGATTATGTGTTGATTTATACATCGGCTACTTAGGGCTTACAAGGAAGGTTCTATCCTATACTAAGTTCTTAAACTCAAAGATTCCACATTAGCACAATTGAAGGAATATCCCTCTACAGCTCCAGCTAACACATAACATTTAAATTTGCTCTTCTACTGAGTGAAACCAAAAACAATTTTTTGGGGGGGAAAGTCCCTCAAGGCTCGAGGTCCCAAGTCCAACGTTTGGGAAGTGGTGGCTAAGCCCAGATGACCATTTGACATGAAGAATCTGTGGCTTTGCTGTTCAACCACGCTGCATTGTTAGGCCGTATTTTACACTGGGAGACACAGGCCTCCTGGACCACGCCTTCTGTAAAAAAAAAAGAACATTTTGTTCGCTGAATTCATCGGCTGTCTGGGTTTGCAGGGCACACCACGTGTCAGATTAAGTAACATGCTTTGAGGTCAACTTTCCCAACGTTTCACACATATTTTTTTTAGACAGTATCAGTTGCTTCATGCTGGCTAACAGTGTGTTATCCTGTCAAGCACTGCATCAAATCTACCATAAAGCTTCCTGCCTGTACCGGCTTTCTAAGTTCCAAAGATTTTAAAGTGGTTCAATCAATTTCAATCAAATGGAGGCAATTTAATTCAAGGAATGGAATCACAATTCAATCCTAAAACCTATTTTATTTTAGCGAAAACCACACAAATCTAAATGACTCAGAAATAAATTTGTCGTCATCTGTCAGTGTGTAGAAGCCAGTCACAAAGGGATATCTTTTTTTGGTTTTGTAACATCAATATTATCTTGTTAATTTTAGGTTATCATTTTAGTGATATCAATTTTCTATTTACTTAAATGTATTATTTATTTAAATACAAATGGGCCTTTTAAAAATATAAATAAGCCTGCCATAATTATAATTATTTCCATTTTTTATGTATGACACTAACCCTAAATCTCTTTGTTAAAAATAGTCCACTTTGGAAAACATTTTGGTTACAACTCAATACATACACATCTGTTGTTTATTACATACAAGCTGTCTTCTTAAGAGCCTTTTATTTTGTCGGGTAAAATGAGCAATGTGCGTGGCTTCCCTGTGAAGGAATGTGTGAGCCTATAGGTTAACGCTGCAGTCATTTTGTTATGGCCGTGCGAAAGGCCAATGTTTGTGTGGAGCACAGACCTTTTTTCTCTCTCTCTCTCTCTCTCTCTCTCTCTCTCTCTCTCTCTCTCTCTCTCTCTCTCTCTCTCTCTCTTTCTTTCTTTCTCTCGCTCTTTCTCTGTCAGCTTTTGAAAGTATAATTTGAGTGTGCAGGCTTGAAGAAGTCACGGTGTGGGTGGGAAAAAGGGGGTAAGTTTCCTATTTGGGGCAGGTCGTAGGGGGGATGGGGCTCCTTGTGAGGAATGTGGAGGGCAGGGCCGCTCTGTGTGTGTCTGAGTGTGCGCGCGTGTGCATGTGTGTGTGAGTCTTAAGTGTAATATTTAGCCACTGTTTTGCAAGTGACTGTGGAATTTGCTGTTTGTTGTGTCTTTGAGGGATTGAGTGGAGGCTATGAGCAGAGAGCACCTCCTTTTTGCAGTTGTATTTTGCTGATTTATTTTCACCAACATACATCCAATTACATCAACATTTACTTGTACTGTTGGTGGACGGTCACAGCGAACGTTAACTAGTAAACTGAGGGATTTTGCAAATTGAGTAGATTTGATCACATTTATTTATGTGGTGTTACATGTTGGTAGAATAGTTTGATATTAATGCATATAAATATCAATAAATTGTTCTAAATTTAGAACAGGGAATTTAAATAGAAACAATTTGAGAAATAATTTTGTATAGATAAGGTCCCAGTTTTCCTCCCTTTGATTGATCATTACAAATGCATTTGTTGTGGATTCACATAGGAGGCCCTTCGATACCAATCAAAACCTCCATGAGGTGATTGTGGCCTGTTGTCAAATGCATACTTATTTTACTCTTTCTTTAGCATGGCGTGGCTGTGGGCCTTGGGATGATGGGCATGTAGAAACTTGCCTTTTTCAATTTGCTGGCAGGCAAATACCAGAGCAGATTGGTTCTATATGAATTGTGGGTGATTAAATGGAGAAGGAATTAATGTTGCTGTCACAGATACTATCAGCATGTGTCTGGAGTGATCGGCTATAGAGCAATCCCATCCTGCTCACCGCTAGGTGTAAACACACCTGAAACCAAGATCCTGTTGATCCTATTACCTGCACAAGTCAAGAAAGGTGTCAGGTGAAATGTGTTGAAGAGTGTGTTGAATGTCACAACATCATCCATACTGCTTGCTGCTTCAATGAGGTCCTATAAAAAACGATAAATGTTTATGTTGCCACGTGTTAAAATGATTTGCTGCTGGGACAAATAACAAAGAACAAATAAAGCAAAAATACTTCATTTCTGATCATATGTTGGTGCAGGAAGCATTGAGGAAGAATGACGTGTGTGATCACATGATCTGGGTCAGAGCTGGAACAGTGAATCTTATGTGATTAGCTGATTAGAAGAAAACTAATCAGCACGTATTTTATATCATTAAATCAATTATTTTAGAAACAGATTCACTGGTTGTAGCTTCTCTAAAGTGAATTTTATCTGTCTGGAACATGGTCTCACCCTTTGTTGAGCAGGAAAGACTAGTGAACTTGTGGTGGACAAATATTTTTGCTCAGATTCAGTTTCGAGATTAATTGAGAACAGTTGGCGGATTATTCTGTATTGAATATAAATATTGGTTCCCGCCCTAAGCGGCACATTATAATTTTGTCATTATAATCCTTCATGTATTCAGTGGGAAACACCCGCTGTTTGTTATCTCGAGGCTTCTGTCGACCTTACATAATACAGAATATTCGGAAGTCATATTCATAAATTGAGGTGGGCATATTGCAAGGTCACGACTGTATAAATTTGTTTAAATGGCACTAATTATGTTGCTCATAAATGGGAGCTTTGAAGGAATTCCACAAGTAAGAGTGACTCATGTTGACAGAGGAAATGATCCGCTGCAGCTTGCTGCCACTATGTCCATTTTAAAGTTGTGAGGAGATACATTAGGTCTGATGTCATGACAGTGGTGGAGGTAGTGTACATGTGACAGCAGTGTTGGTTGAACTTGTTTATGCTGCAGTAGTTAGAACACCGAAACTGACCTTGAGTTGAGAAAGGGGATTTTGTGTGTAGATAGGATTTTATGAATCTTTGTTTGACATTTTTTATTTATTGTCTGATTTAGATTTTTTCATCAATGTTTTGAGTCTTACTTGCAACACAAGCTGTAAAAGAATACCTTTCACTCCCAGAGTGATTAGTTTGTGTTGTTACAGAGCCAATGTGTGTGCAGAGGCCCCTGACCATTCCTAAAAGAGCAAAAAAAAAAGGAGGGAGGGGGTAGGAATTTATCATGTCTGATGTCTGCAAAGTATTTGGTTTTAATGAGGGTCACAGTTCAGTGTTTCCGACACTAAAAGTAGTTGACGCACCTCACAAGCTCTTTCTCTTCAATATGACCAAACTGCTTCCTCATTCCTGATGAATGGAGAAATAGCTGAGACTTTTGGATGATGTGTGAAAAAAAGACAGAAATGTAGACAAACAGAAATAGTATTTTTTGGTTTTCTCAGGATAGAGGTAGGTGTTCATTTTTTATGAGATTTAAGTATAGACACAACCTTTGCCTCTTATAACACGGTTGCAGTTAGTGCTGCTTGCTAGAAAGGTAAACTTGATGGATTCTGGGACATATCTGAAAGGATTATTTGATCCATTAGAAGCATCAGACTTATCATAACTTTGAAACTCCTCTAGTGTGATATCACAGGAAATTCTTAAATTTTCTCCATCCTGTAAGAATCCAGACATAGACTAGTTTTATAATACCGGTAAAGCAGCGGTGGAACCAAACGAAAAATTACTAGTTAAAAAACGAACATGAAGGGGTTTTTAATCTTGTCCACTCAGATCAGAGTCTGTTTTTTTCGAAATGCTCTCTCACTGATAAGATACATTTATCAAGCTGATAACTCCTGCTCAACTGATCACATGCTGAATCACAGGTAAGCTCACAACAGGAAGCGATATGTCACTGGTGTTATTTTTTCATAAACATGAACCAACTTAATCAACGTTCATTGTATTTGTGTAAAATACTTCATACCATCCATTTTAATGTGACACATATTTAAAATATAATACAAGCCCATAAAGTAGAAAAAATAAACCTTAACTGGAGCAGGAAGTCAATGTAATGGAGATTTATGAGAAGTAACAGAAACAAGATCTATATGGTTGTATTGATGAGGTGCAAACAAAATCCCATGAAATGTTCAAATGCAAATATTGCTTAAAATTATATAATATTTTATGATTAGAATAATTTGGCACTATCACACCAGATGTTTGCAATTCATGTATAAGAATATACTTATCCTGTTTTTGTGCTGCAGCCATCAAGCTCTTCATTAATTGGAGCATTTTAAGTATAGAAAATGTGTCAGGGAGAACTTTGAATAAGTTTGTGAGAAGGAGAGTTTATCTAACTTCCATCCAAAAATTCAAAGTAAAAGTAAGAGTTTGATGAATCCTTCTTTTCTCTCCTCTCAACTTAAAACCATCACTTGGACACAGATGTGACAAATCTAAAATGCCCATCTCAGCTTTCTAGAGCCCAAGGTGATGCCTGCAAATTACTTGTTTAGTCCAAACAGTGTCTCTTAATGTTCTGTGTAATTACAGAAGGCAAACAAAAGTTAAATGCTTCAAATTAAATGCACTTAGTTGATGACTTCAGAGCTTCACGTCATTCTCACAGTGTCACTATGAGGAGGAGGTGGATGTAATGCGGCTGGAAAGCCTCCCCGTCACTAAAGTGCACACACAGCCACGTATTTTGGGAGACCCCACTTTCTGTTTCTCTGTGAGGCCTATACTTCCGGGGGCGTGTTTCGATGAAGGGGAACACACACACTTCAGCAGATGTCATTTACCTTGTTTGGTTCAAGGTTACCTTGAGGAGGCGGATGACATCCACGTGTTTGTTCTCCCTAGATTTTTATTTCATTTGTCTTTTTATTTCTTTCCTCCTCATAAGTGGTATCACCTCATGAGGGAAACTCTTACTTTTAGAGAAGCTAATATTTAACTGCTCTGTTAAAAGTCAAAAGATACAAAGGGTTTTTAAGATTCTGATCCTGATGTGCAGAATCAAAAAGGTTAGTATATTTCTGGTAGCAACATTTCTGATTGGCAGAAAAGTTACTATAGAGCATTTGTATTGAAAATAAAATAAAATAACAGCTTCTTCACAACATCACTTGAGCCTACAGCCAGAAATCAAACTCCATCCGTGAGCAGTGAAATGGAAGTGAACCTCCAGACACTGATGTTTGGGTCTTCTCCTGATGTGTGTGTGGGTTTGTTGTCGTCCACCTCCTCTGTGTTCCGTGTCCTCTGGTCCTCCACCTGTGGCCTCAGACTGAGATTCCCCCTGTCTGAGAAGAAGTCTCGTCTCGTCCACGTCTCCTCGCAGACGAGACCCTATCAATATTGCCTCTGCTTTCGCAAGAGTTAACAGAGTAGTGCAATATTGCTTATAGGGTCTCGGCTCCGAGGGCTGTTCGTCTTCCTCTAATGCAGCTGACGTCACAGGGCTTCATTCTGTCCGTGACATTACAGTGAGGGCCATTCTGCTGCTGTTGACCATTCGTCTCACTGATGGACAACATACACGTGATACGAGCTCTGTCAGAACTTTCAAGATCGTAGCTTTGCTGTGGGAGAAATAGAGTATTCATTGTCTTCATCCAATAATGTAATTTCTAATGAATCAGAGTGTTTTCTCTGCTGTGTACTGAAATAACTGTTTAGTTTAATTATTTGAATTAATTTAATGTTTTTGTAAAACATGATTATTGTTATAATATAGTGAACTGATATTCACTTACAATAATTCTACGCTTTCATTGTCTCCTCATAAAGTGTAAGTGTAGATAAACAATGTTTCAACATAATAGGATTTGATATATGATGATGAAATGATAGTTGATGAATAAAATTTGATATCAGAGATTGATTTTGCTTTGACATGTTGGATCAAGAAAATTTAGTAAATTTTTCGTTAATACAATATGAAATACTGAAAGAGTTGGTTCACCATAATAATATATAAAAAACTATTTTCTTTCTTTCCTCAATCGGTCTATTGTTGAATCAAAACCTAGAAGCTTCAGCTATATTTTTGCCTCCTCCCAATCACTATGTAGGTGAATTGCAGTTAGTACTTTTTGGTACTGACGGCACTGGAAAGATGTTTACACAAACCGTATTGTTATAGCTAAACATAACGCACAGTTTTCTTAAGAACTATTTCTTCTTGAAAAGACACTATGGACTGTGTATTAGCCAGAGTAGGAGCAACACTGTTTCTGTAAAGATCTGTGCAAAAATTCTAACCACAGGTGAACTTCCACTCACCTCTCTTGAGTTAGATCTCATAGACGGATGGATTCAAATCTATCTATTTGCACCTGATCCTCACCCACCTGGCTCATGTTGAACTTTTTCAAATATGTCCGACATGGAACATCCTATGATAGACGTGATAGAATGTGGCCAACCAGCACAGCTTTGTTGTGAAAAGTTTTTTGTTGTTTGTGAACACAGCATGGATCCATGTCATCAGGGTAGAGTGTACATGTAAAAAATTGTCATATCTAGAAATTTCTCGATAAGTAGCTTGACACAGACCAATGTAAATATGCAATACATTCTTAATGACCTTCACTGTGTTCCTCTTATGATTGTCTTAATCCATTGGTTTTGTGTAATAAAGCTCAGCTCAGTCTGCTCCCACAGTTCAGTCATTCCTCAGCAAAGTGTTAAAAATCACTGAATGTTGGAATAAAACATTTGGATAAAACACACGAGCTGCTTTTTTTTGGTTTAGTTTCTTTCCTTTTAGACTTAAAATGAATCCAAATGTACAACTGCAGTATTCTCTCATTCACTTAACACTGAATTGAAGAGAGACTCTTCAAAACTTGTGATTCAAAAGGACATCACCCCAGGAGGGCGGTGAGGACACCACCCTGCCCTGCCTGTGTCGGGACGCCCTCTGCTTGTTACTCTTTCCCTGTTGCACTACTGTGGGAGCTGCAGCAAGCAGTGCAATAATGAAAGGGCATCAGTCAGCTGGGCCTAGCTCCCTCCCCACACATCAACCTGCTACTCCACCTGAGGACCCCACGACCCATCGGTAACATAAAAATGCTCTTACCTGCCTTTATCTGGGCGTGACAATAACTTCAATAAAGGTGAGATTGAACAAAGTTCTGTATGTTTTTTTTATTCTGAGCTATATTCCTAAGGGTCCGGGGACGCTGACACCATCGATGCACAGAGAGTTTTTTTCATTCCACAAAAAAAACTGAATGTCAGATGGAAAACTAGCCAATTCAGATTTTAGACGATATTGAAACACATAGACGAAAATAAAATGATTAAATGTGAGTTATTAAATCTATTTAAAAACACAGTTCACCCAAACTGCACATGTGAAGTTTCTTAGCTTTGTAGACAGCTTTTGTTTACATTAGTGTAATGCGGCTGGAAAGCCTCCCCGTCACTAAAGTGCACACACAGCCACGTATTTTGGGAGACCCCACTTTCTGTTTCTCTGTGAGGCCTATACTTCCGGGGGCGTGTTTCGATGAAGGGGAACACACACACTTCAGCAGATGTCATTTACCTTGTTTGGTTCAACGAGTGAGCAATGACTCGTTTATTTTTCATTTGTATCTTGTACATAGAGATGTTGGTAATGTTTAAATTGCAAATGTATTATCTAAATTAATTTTGACATAACTCCTCTGCCCGCACTGTACGATGGTAGAGACCATATCTCGGACACCAACATAGGGGGTCAACCTGGAACAAATGGGTTTTGGTTGTCTAAATGTTTAATTGTCTAAACAATTTTTTTTGTTGAATTATTTGAATACTTGAGAAATACATAGGCTTTTATTTAAGAATTTTGACCTTTTAAATTGATATGCAAAATTATGTATTTTGTAAAACAGGATATGTTGTAGGTTTGTTAAACCAACCTAAAAAATACAACAAAACTAACAGCCAACTGGCATTTCTATGTTTACCATCATCTTTGAATTAGGGATATAAATACTAGAGCATGTGTCTCAAATGTGGCGACCCCGGCAAGCTAGTTCTGGCAGGCAACTCGAGCTGCGCTGCGCCAATCATGTTACATACCTCATGTGACATACCTCATGTGACATACATCATGTGACATACCTCAATCTCCAAAACCATCTATAATAACACCCACCTTAACAGGTGGTCATTTTAACCAGAGTGACATTTCCCATCAACCCCTCATGCTTGCACTGCTGCTGCAGTATTGCTGCCAGTTGCTTCAGCCCCTCCACCACCCCAGTATCCACCTGTAGGCTCCAACGGGGGGTTACAAGTATTTGCTCATCACTCCCATCATACCTGTGTAATCATATGGGGGAGGTATTGAGTTGGAGCCTAGGTGCCAAACCCTAAATCTGTTGTAATAAATATATTACTTGATCGAAGTTGAGTTGTCTGACTGAAGTACAGTTGGATATAAAACTTCAAAAAATATCTGTAGCAGTGGATAATTAAAAACCAGCCGTATGTCTTCATTTTTCCTCATTTTAACCCTCATTTTAATTGGATTTGTTAAAAGTTATTGTTTACCAGCCTTTGTTTAGACTTTGAACAATTTGTAATTATTTTGTTAAATAAAAAAAGGCTTTATCGAAAAGTTTATAAGAAACAAAAGCAATTTCAGCAACATTAACGAGTCTTGAGTCAGATAAAATCAAACAGATATGTATTTTCATTGAGCTGTCTGTTATTAAACTAGAACTTTTAATATATGACTGACTTTAATATCATCATTAATGTGCTGAAAATCATGATTCATCACTAAATTATAGAGAAGGAAAACTGCTATAACATCAGAAACGTTTTTAAAAAAAAGGAAAGAACTAAATCATAGAACACATCTGAAGATTGACATAGATTAAATTATACTTTATTTTGTTCCTGAATATGGTTTTAAGCAGTGTAGCATTCCTCTTTTTCATCTTCAATAAAGAAAAATCGAATATGGGTTGGAGTTGTGCAGGACTCATATAGTGTCAATCAGCTGCAGGTATCACAGAAGCAGCCTCCCTCAGTCACTGTGAACAGCTCGTAGCTCTGCAGTGAGCTTGTGTGGAAACAGACCCAGGGCTGTGGAAACATGAGGAACACGGGCGAGCTAATAGATCAACACGCCACTTCCTCCACAGAGGTGGGTGGTTACATTTACATTTCCTGTGCTCGGCCTGCTGGGACTCATGAGTGAGGCTGGGAACCTCCCTCTGCACCTCCACCCCATCAACCACTAAAGTCCCATTAAAGGTCAGCAACAGTGCACCTCTGACTGGAGGATAAAGGAGGTATCAGCAATAAATCACCAACACACAGTGTTGTCAGCGATACACTTTCCTCTACTAATTACACTAGTTTAATATTGTTAAATAATGAACTATATGCATTTTTTTGAGGGGTTAAATGCATTCTATAAATATAAATTCAAAGGAAATTATTTTGAGTGTGTTTTTATGTGACCCATTAAAAAGCATAGGTCGTAAATGCAGGACAATACAGTCTGGTATCAACTGCACCAGTCACAGTGTGGGTATTGTGCAGCTCTGTGCCAAATGATCTGCTTTCATCAGACTTATTTTCAGACATAGTTCTCCATATTTCCATCTAGTTCCCATCCAGTAATTGTGAATGGTTTAGGTGGACCACTATATTGTTAAATATTCCCTACTATATTTCCTGAATTCATCATTAGGCTTATGTAAATAAGTCAAAATATAACTGTACTTATAAAATATATTATTCTTAAGAATGGCTCCTTGCATCATGGTGCATTTTTCATCCATTTGCTGTATCATAATATCCCTGGTTCAGGTAGAAACTACTTTACACAATGTCAAAGATGACCAAATTCATCATGTTTTATATTTATTGTAAATAAAAAAATATTGTACATCTTGTCATGAACATGATTTTTTTTTCTAGGTTTCAAATTACTGTCAGAGGAGCTTATCATGGGTTCAAGAACAGTATTTAATTAAGAGAACCTTTTCAGCTTTTCAAACTGCTACCATTTAAATATATGAAATATCTCTAGGTATAGACTGTAGAGCAGAATCATCACATGACCGTGAAGGAAGTAACAAACTGACCTGGTGTCACCAACAGATTCAGAGATGCACCATATTAACAGCTTAGATTAAGGAAAATTTGTTCAGGGGAATACCTCTGGCTCGCCATGTGATAAATGTGTGTCGGGTAAAAGACTTCTGGGTAAATAATATGATGAACATGAATGGTTTGTAAGATGTTTAAGTTTTGTATAGAATAGAACTGGAAAAAATATCTGCTGGTTTTTCTTTCATATTGTGTAGAATATTGATTTAACACTCAGAGGATTAGAACACTGTGATATTGTTAACACATTTCAATAGATAACCTGTTGAAGTAACAGTTACTAGTTATTTCCTCCTTTTCCTGACCCCACCGCTTCTTTGGTATTTATTTCCATACATGTATTTGCAGTGAACACAAATACTCAATGAGGCTGCTGCTGCTGCTGCTGCTGCTGCTGATGCTGCTGATGCTGCTGATTTAACATCCCTTTTGAATCCACACGCTCACACACACCTACACACACACCGGACAGGCAGCTGATGCAGAGGATGCAGGGAGCTGAGGGAGAGAGAGATGCTGAGGATCGCAGACCTTATGTATCCTCGTCTGCCCGTCTCTTTTATATGGTGACTTGTCTCCACCTGCTGGATTAAAGTGTGAGCTGCAACAACACTAGGCAGAGGAGATACAGATTTATTTTTGTATATTTAGGAATCAGAGTAAATTATTACCAGGGTTAAATTCGGTTTGACACATTATTAAAAAATTCTGCCTTCACACAAATCCAAAAGAGTACCAAAAAAACAAACAAGCAGGATGTTAAAGAACCAGTGTGTAGGATTTAATGGGATTTATTGGCAGAAATGGAATTTACAATTCTTAGGGATGTTTTTATCAGTGTATGATCACCTATAACTATCAATCTTTGTATTGACAAAAATGCTTAATTTTTTTAAACAATGATGTTTTCAAACCTAAACAACGTCCAGTGATTTAGCTTCATATTATAAACATTCTCCTGCCATACCAACAACTGAAAACACATAAGACCATTCATGTACACTTAGCACGTGCATGCTGGTGAGGCAGATTGTCTGCTAGGCAGATTGGTTTCTTAGTTACAGAAAATGTTTTGAATGAGTAACATTAATGGTGAAAAGACCCTGGAGTTCTTTTGTTGGATCAACAAGGATTTGGAACTATTACTGACAGTCAAGTTTAGCAACACTTGTAATGCTTTACCCTTGAACATGGTTATTATAGAGGCCTGAAAACTGTGGAGTAGCAAACGTGATGCGTTTTATAACTGAGAAACATATATGTATTTTGCCCCAAAGTGAATCATTCATATGTACCGAGCAAACTTATCTTCTTTCTTATCCATGGCAGGAAGAGACTACCCCTACTTTG
Organism: Platichthys flesus; assembly: GCF_949316205.1. NCBI lineage: Eukaryota > Metazoa > Chordata > Actinopteri > Pleuronectiformes > Pleuronectidae > Platichthys > Platichthys flesus. The sequence goes on along the minus strand of NC_084947.1, from coordinate 25,216,041 downwards.
CCTCAAATTGGCTCGGAGTCGCTGCCTTCATTTGTTCGTAAAGGTTAGGTTTAGGATTGAGGAGTGATTTATTAGGCTAAGAGTAACAATATCAAGATAAACCAATCAGAGGCAGGGTATAGACAGATCTTCTACTTAAAAAAAAAAACATTCAAAAGTGTATGTGTTTGTGTGTGATTGTGACACTGTCATACCTTACTTTTTGGATGCAATAAACCACGTTTCCTAGACTTTACGCTAACAGCTAATCCTTTTCCTGATAGGGGACAAGCTTGTTTTGAGACAAGCTCTGACCAATTAACTGGACTTCAGTGAGAAATTCGACATCAAGGTAGCCTTTGATATATAAATATATATATACACACAGTATATATTCATATGCAAGTTTTATATGACACAGAGCCTCTCACCATTTCAGTTTCAATAGTCGCTATGTCCAGTTACCCAGCCTTGATTTTCTCTACTATGAATTCCTCTGAGGAGAAAACTGAAGAATAAATAAACCATGCAGCTGCACTACACAATATCAGTGATCTTCGAATTTTTGGGGGAAACAACACCTCTCCTGCACTTTGCCTCAGAACACCCTGAGTGCTTCACGTGTACAGAGACGAGTCATTCAAATATCATTCACACATAACAGCATTTGATCCAGGTGAACTATAAAACCACCACAGCCACAGGAATCCACAGACTGTGCACACACACCCACACACATGTCCATGCCATGATGAGGTCAGAGCTCATCGTGGCGTATTAGCTCCTGGCTGGGCATAATGAACACCCCCTCCATTGCGCGCCACCAGTTGTGCTGGTTTGAGGAGCTCATGCCATGCACCTCCCGCTGGCCGCGGATGGGATGGCCAAACTGCTCGCCTGTCACGCTCAGGAAGACATCGGTGCCCACGTGTTTGAAGCGCACAGACTCGTCACGCTCCCAGTGGACGGCATCGCACTGCACTGTCCACAAATCCAGGTTGTCACCTTCGCCATTTTCTCCAAAGGCACTGACCTCCTGACAACGACACGGACAGACAGGAGATAGACAAAGTATTAGCAACTGATAGATCTGCTGCACAATTTGTTGTAGTGATTGTCAGTTAATTGTAAAGTGTATTGTATTGTGACTGGATCCCCAGCATGCTTCTTGTGTCATCTGTGAGCTCCACAAGTGCAACAGCGAGCATGTGTCTTTACCTGGTTATTAGACAGGGGTGAGCTGAAGTGGTGGGTGTGGAGGTTTCGACCGGTCTTCATGTGGGTGATGCGGATGGACTCACCACACCTGACGGCCACCCCGCGCTGACATGGAAGGTTTGGCTTCCCACGAATCTGCCAATAACTGTTGGCATCGTCTGCGTTGTCCACGCCAGTTACAGACTGCTGTCCACTGCCTACACACACACACATGCACAGACAGAAGAACTACTTTAGAAGCCGTGATAGTTGGCTCAGCAGAATGCAGATTCTCTGCCTGCTGAGTAACTAACTAACATTAACTGACATAGGGATGAGTCATGTCAACACTAACAAACAGCAGAAGCAGCTTCTCCGCTGTATCAGAAAAAGAATAAAATAAGACTGACATATGACTCCAGTGGCACTCAGACACCTTGGCACCATCCTTGGAATAACCATGCAATAACATGTAATAGCATTATAATATACATAACTGATATTTTTAACCTTGTGACTTTTAAAAATAATCATTTTTAGGGTAAACCCTCATTTCAAGTCCCCAGAAATGTGTGACTGTCACTTTACAGAATGATGCATGTTTAGTCTGACACTTCCATAATCATCATACTAAAAGTTTTGATTCTAACAAGCAGAACAATTTTTAAATTGATTTAACTTTTAACAGTGCTTTGTGATACCGTGTTTTGGTACTTTATCATGTGGCTTGTCTTACTTAACATCTTGTGTAACATCCTTATATCTAATGTGTCCAAATGTAACACATACATGACAGTTTTCTTAGGTCTTACTTGAAAAATAATATGAGCCTGTTTTGAATGGTTTAAGAGTCATGTTACAGCCCTCTCTCTTCCTGAGCCACACAGGAGGCTGATTTGCATTCAGAATGCTGCTGTATCACTTTCAGATCCTCTGTCTGAATAAATGAACACACTCCAGAACCTCTGTTACATCAGCTTACATCTGGAAAAAGTCCCAGCTACTTGATTACAATTACCTAGGTGTCCACCTAGGTAACAGGACTGTGTCTTTGAGCAGGAAGGGCCAGAATCTGCTCATTTTCCTGTAGAGGTTCTGGCTCGTTCACCATCTGTTACACGGTGCTGGGAATGTCTGTGGTGGCCAGTACCTTTGTCTATGCTGTGTTGTGCCGGGGCAGACAACAACAGACACAACAAACTGACACAGGATACCATCTCAGTCCTGGGGGTGTACCAGAATGAATATGTTACGTCCCGTCTCGGCATGCTGCACTATCCCTCACCGAAACGCTGAATATTTCTGTGTTGTTGTGAACGTGTCGGAGCGGAGAATCTCCTGCTGCATTGTGTAAGTGTGAAAGGCAAACTCCACAGAGAATCTGGACCAGACTGTCCGGACTTTCTCGTGGATCATGACTGACAACGGCTAACGACTGGACACCACAAGGACTCCTTCCTTCCTGTGAATATCCAGATAGACAACTCCTCCTCTGTCTGCACTTCTCCATCAATACTCTACTGTTTCACTACTCCTACTGTTGACCAACACTACACTTGTTATTCTGTCTAACAACATTATTCAATTTATTGTTGTTGACTGTTGACTGACTATCTTTTTCTTTGGCTAGATTCTGAATGTTTTTTTTACTTTTTATTTGTTTACTTCTTTTTCCTAACTGTGTGCAGAGAAATTGTGACAAAGCTATTTCCCAGCAGAAATGTGATTCGGATCAAGTAAAACCAATAAACCACTGTCACCAGTAGAGATCAATCAATAAAATTGCATTTCAATAGCCCATATTCACAAATCATTATTTGTCTCATAGGGCTTTTAACAAGTCGAGACATCATCTGCCAATAACCCTAAACAAGAGTAATATGTTAAAATGGAGACACATATCTTAGTGACACGTTTGATTCTCGATACTACTGTGCTGCTTTTACACGTGCCAGACTACATAGAAGAAATTACACTTTTAAATTGTCCTGCTTTAAGGGCAAGAGCAAAACACTTTAGGCCATCACTCAACAAATCCCACTAACTGTTACCAACCCCTGTAAAATTCGGCGTGGGACAAATGTGGGTTAGAACGTCTGTTTTGAACAAAAAATTCAAGTTATATCATCTGTTCACCTGCCATTACCCTTGTCCTCCATCCCCACAGCAGGATTTGGGGCCGCGGTCGTAGACATCATATATCAACTAAATATAAAACAAGATATAGTCGACACATCCTGCAGTACATCATCTTTCAAGGTATAATCCTCACAGGCCTGTGGTTTGTTATTTATGTGTGTTCGCGGATAAAACAGGACGCTTTAAATTTACAGATTTTTCAATGAGCTTCCACTTATCTTAAAGAACATAGCTGCCCAGGTATCTCAGAGCTGGCGTCAACCAGACACTGTTTAAGAGTCACCATGTTACCTGAGCCATACTTGACGTCGTGTGAGTGCAGGCGGACGTTGTGTCTGGTGTTCAGCAGTTTGACCAGGGAGCCGCACGTCACGTAGTTTAACTCCGACTCGCTGCCGTCACAGTTCGAGCAGAGCAGCAGCAGCAGCAGCGACCTGACCAGGACCTGCACAGTGTGGATGATCTCCATTTCTCTGTGGGTCTATTGTGTCACTACAGACACACACACAGTCACTCAGAGAGGATGATCTGCAGCTCCTGTCTCTTTCAAACGTTACTGTTGCCCTCAGCCAATCACAACTTGACAAGTCCAAACACGAGGAAGTAAATGTCGACCTTTGATTGGTCGAGATAGAGTTTCCTCTTCCTCTGTTTCAGCGCACGCACCTTTTTTCCCATTAATATGTTTCTATTAAAAATATTAAAAATATAGATATAAAATATATAACACGGTAAAAAGTTTGAACAGTTAATTTAGGTCGATTTGTTTTCCAGTCCTTTGCTAAACGAAATCAAATACCGTTTCTTATCTGAAAAGGACCTTGACATGATATGGAATGAGGCTATTAAAATATTAAGTGTACTTCTTACAATGTCTCTCTCTTTTAGCCTCAGATAAGTTATAGATGAGTTTAAAAGAAAAACTCTGTGGAGCTCTGTTAGTTCCTCAGAGAACCAAAAGAACTGGAAGAACTAGTTTTGTTTGTGGGAGTGTTTTGAGATTGCTGGGATTACAGCCCAAGGGGGTATGTTACTAAAGAGTTTGGTGCTACTTGAATATTCGGTCAGAAATGCCTCACAAGTAAAGAGAAGACCATCTACAGTCTGATCTACCAACACAATGGTGTTCTAAACCAATGTACATAGAGAGATTTGTGTTTAAAGAAAACGTCTGATTGTAAGAACAGTGTGGTTTCATTTCTCAGCTCAGTTATAATTCTGAGAGATCCTGTACTTTTCACCTCACCTGTGAAAACCCCATTCATATTTAGCCAATTGATATTGTTATTACTTGAACAACATTTTTTCAAATGAAAGAAACGCTGGGAATTTTGTCCTTCTTTTTCAAGCCATCCTGTTCTATACCTGATAAATGGGCATTTCAACTGCATTCATCAATTTAATTTGTTTTTTTTTCCAATTTCTCCTTCTCCGTTATAATGTATCTGTGTTTGTGTGAGAAAAGCCAGTGATCCTTGTTATTAACTTTACCTTTTCCAATTTTTTTTAAGCATTTACCATGCTCAATTATTTAAAAGTTGCCAAATTGTTTTACAAGAAGATAAAATGTGGGCAGACCTGTGATCTCTTTTTCTTAACTTTATTTATCCGTAAAGAGCTACTTAGCAGTATAGTAAATAACTGAGCAGCACATTTTTAGAAGGTTAATAGTTTTATGGTTTAAAAACCTAATGATCTGTAAGTGGACCTTTGACTTCTTTGATCAGGGTGTAACATTCATATAGTTTTTGTTGACTATTTTTCAAGGAATATTTCATGCTGTCACAGTCTCAAACTTTCAGGCTCTTACTCTTCAGTTCCCTGAAGTTCAGTGAAACATTCAAAAAATATAAAGGGGCTTTGATACTTGCATATTGATGCTAGGGGACAGCAACATGTATAATATGGCAGTCTTGGACAACAAAATTCTGTAATAGGATCTTAATGTCTGTTAAGGCTAGATATTTGTAACATTTTTGAAATCTATGAGAAAAGAAATTAGACTCTTTTTTTCGTAAATTAGTAATAATCCTTCTTTCTTAATTTCATGTTCACCTAAAGTAAACAAAGTGCTGAATTACCCCGTCTAAGGCTAGGGCTGTTGTCATGTTAAGCATTGTATGTTATGACTGGCTGGAGTTGGGGATAAGGTTAGTTTCAGGTTAAGATAAGGGTAAACAGGTATGGACAGGAACCCAGACCTCTTCACTTCCCTTGCATTTATTTCTGAGCCTCAGATCGCCTCAGATCCAAACGCTGTTGATTTCCTGCTATAGCACAGTTTGTCCTGTAGATGGTTTCTACTGGAGATTTTAATCCTGACATGGTTGAAAAGGTGAGTGACTGATTAAAACCATTCAGCTGTGATTATTGTTTTCAGGTAAATTTTCTAACAAAATACGTTTTTTTCCATATCTTTCTATTTTATACTATGTATTTAGCAAAAGATTGACACAATGTTAGTATGAAAGGACTAGGTAGTGCTGTCAAACTTCAACTTCAAGACATGCGTTTTAATCAAGTTAAGGAAAACATCTAATAATACTGACATGTTCATCCAGGAACAATGTGGGTGAAACCGAAATAGCTGAGTAGACGTGTAGAAATTGGTATTATTTGGAAGATGTAAGTCAATCTTATTGTCTCATGCTGATGTGTTAGACTGTAATAATAGCATTTGTAAATTTTGTAAATTTAATGTTATTGTCATTATTTACTAAAACAGATTTGAATTACTTTATATCAACCCCAAGCACTTTGATTGAACATAGTAATTTTTAATCCAGCTTTAGAAATAAAACAATTTAAAATGGTCCTGCTATAAGATCCTCTTGCTCTGTTACACTGTGTTATTTGGCTACAATGACGTTGCAGTGGGTTCATTCAGTCACAGGAATCCAGGTCAAAGTCAAATGTTTCACCACATGTGATGAGCTTCTTCATCTGAACAATCATATTAACTCATCTTGTTTCCAAGCTCACTCCTGTGTTGTTCCTAATAAAAAGACAGAGATAGCTTCAAACAATCACACATACACAGAGCATCATCCCCCACTGCCCATGATCACAGCAACACATCAGTCTGTTGTAGAAATCTTGATTATAGGAGTTGTGAAGTCGGATGCGAGCGGAGGCAGTGAACGCACCGTGATCGGGTCAGACAGGACAGGTGAGTTTCACCTGCAGCTCACATCTTCTCCAGAACAAAAGGAGGGCGACTCCCAGGCGGGTTTTAACCTGAGGACCAACACACGGAGGAATATCAGCAGGTAGGTCAGAGTCAGGTTTGTTTTAACGACACTAACGTCGATTTTAAACACGTAAAAACAGACGACAGCCGAGATACGTTGCGTTCAACGAGTGTATGAACCGCAACGTAATATTCCTTGTTGTCTCTGGTTCAGTGTCGAAGTGGCTGATTGAAGCTAAGTGCTATCACCAGTGCTGCAGATTTACTCAGGCTTTTTACCACTGGACGAAACGTTTACACGAGTATGTTAAACTGCGAACTTAGCTAAGCATAGATTGGTGCTATTAATTAGCCCCAATGTAGTGATGGGTGGATGACACCTGAAGTAAGCACAGCGACAACCGGTGGCCAAAGGAACAGCCGCCTCACCGTCAAGGCTTAAAAAGGTTGGATGCCTTCACTGTTTCAACTGGATTTATAATTAATACTCAACTGAATTATCAAAAAAACAATAAAGTGAATTAAAATAAATAATGGAGGGAACTAGTTATTGTTATCAATGACCTGGTGTTTTATTATCAAGGACCTTTCAAAAGTCAACACACTAATGGTTTAATGTGGGATATATAAAGTTCACTTTGTCTGAACTGAATCGCACCAAGAGGTTTGTAAATTTTTGTCACTATTTATTTAAATTTCTCTCGTTATTTCTATTAGGCACAGGTTCTGCAATTACTCTGTATACACTTAGTATTTTGTATTTGAGCTTATAATACACTTTAAACCATTATGTGTACATTCAATGATATTTTTTTAGACTTGAATATTATTATAAAATATTATTCTTTGTACCCAGATATTGTATTAATGTAATCTGGATCAGGCTGACACAGGCCGTTCCTTCAGAATATATAGTCCTATCTTATCTTATCTTTAATTGGCTGAAACTGAATAAAAGCCAAAAGAACAAGAAGAGAAATTGAATGTGCATCAGAAAAAAAGCAACAACAAGAAGAACTGTGCACCACAAAGATTAAAGAAGTCAGTGAAGAGGCATGAAAGCCAGTTTTATTCTCATTGTTTGCAGTCTGAATGATTGCTTTTTAATTGTATTTGGAGTATCAGAAAGTATAATTTTGTTTAAAATAAGCTAAAACTACCCTATAATGAATCAAAATAATGTCAACAGCTTATTTTTTTCTAGAGACTTCAAATAAGTTGGAATTCAAACATAAAGAAATGATAAAAAGCTTTTATTCTTGTCTGCAACTGTAAAATTGAAGGAATATTTTTAACATTTGTTTAAGTCCACAATTTTACTGCAATTTTGAAAAAGTATTGAAATGCACAGCTCAAGTTAGTGTCAAAAGACACTGAACTTGGAAAGATCTGTGAAAATACGAGGATGATCATTTAAACAGCGCTGTACAGACACAATTCTGAAAACTGTGTTTCAAAAATGTTGACGGCCTTTTTACACCTGAATCTTTGATAATGAGGATCCACTCACAAAGCTACACAAACCTGTTAATTTATTTAAAAAAGATGACATTTTTACTCATCTTACTTAAAGTTGATTAAGATGATTGCCAAGATGATTTTTAACTGAAATCACAAAAAAAGGTCATAAGAAATAAGCAATCACATAATGAGACAAGTTGGATACGAACTACCAGGTCAGTCAAAAGTTTGACATAACGAGGTAAAAATATTTCTCAAACTGTCCAAAAATCCATCAAAGTCTACAGGATAATTTCCAGCTTCACCTGTGACATTGTGTACTTATGTCAGTTGTGTGCGCAGTGTTTCTATGAAGAACATTTCAGGTGCGCTCACCTTCAGTTTGAGTTACTTTCAGTCACCAATTCAGTGTCATTTATCGGTGACCATGACACACACCGTGTAATAAAAGATGTTGTTCCTGATGCTGGGGGTCATGTCAGGCTCATATATAATGTCCTCTTGTTTAGAATACACTGATGGCTTTTTTATAACCTGTGGGGTCACCTGACTGCTTGTTGTTTGGTGGTGTTTGCGATGTCACAATCATCAGAAAATCTTTTCAAAGCTACAAAAGGATTCTTGTTTTAATACGTATCCTTTCCAGCTAATGTGAATCCATTTGTCAGCATCTATTCAAACACTGTTTCTCTTTATAGAGACCAGGTCCGGATGTCTTCAGGAGGAGTTGGTTCTGTCCCCAGGTTCGACCGGGTGCGAGAGGTCCCTCACTATGACCAGGTCCCTCTGGACCCCTTATGGCATAATACTTTTCCCTTTCCCCCGGGGCCAATGAATGGAGCAGTGCAAGCTCTCAGCTTAGACCCCCTTCCCCCTCCCCCTCTACCTGGTCAACCAGCTGTTGGTCCTGAATCTTTCTACCCCGCTAGCGATGAAGACTCAATGGAGGGCGATCATGATGCCATGGACATTAAGCCAGTCCATCGTTTTGTCCCTGACTCAGTCAAGAACTTTTTCCGGGGCAATAGCGGCAACCGTGACAGCCAGGGACGGTCCATCCCTCCGTCAACTGCCCCTCACTCGCCTGCACCCTCATCCAAGAAGAGTTCCAACTGCCGCACCACAACAGGGGTCCCCTGCTCACCCCCCCACTCCGCTCCTCCATCTCCGTCCATTCCTGGCTCCAACTGGGGCCACAACGGAGGCTCTGGGAGCAGCTACAACGCTCACAAGGAAGACGGACTGCTACTGGGTGCTGAAGCTCTCAGCTCTGCATCTGCAGTGCCCACCAATCTATCAACACAGACCTATCAGGAGCGGGTGGAGGAGTATCACATGCGCTATGCCTACATGAAGTCCTGGGCTGGCCTGTTGAGAATCCTTGGCTGCGTGGAGCTACTGCTTGGAGCGGCTGTGTTTGCCTGTGTCTGCGCATATGTTCATAAAGACAACGAGTGGTTTAATATGTATGGATACTCTGGGCCACAGCTGTTTGGAGGACTTGGTGGAGGGGCAGGTGGATCGGGGGGCAGTTACTACACAGGCCCCAAAACTCCATTTGTCCTGGTGGTGGCTGGTATGGCATGGATAGTGACTGTTATTCTAGTGGTTCTTGGGATGTCAATGTACTACAGAGCCATCCTTCTAGACTCTTCCTGGTGGCCACTCACAGAGTGCTCCATCAACCTTGTGTTGGCTGTGCTCTACATAGCAGCAGGGGTGGTGTATGTCAGGGACACCACTCGAGGAGGGATGTGCAACATACCAGTCTTCAATAATGGAATAAACGGCGCGTTTTGTCGCACAGAGGCTGGCCAGAATGCAGCTATCGTCTTCCTCTTCATCACCATGGTGCTCTACCTCATTAGTACAGGAGTGTGTCTGAAGCTGTGGAGGCATGAAGTAGCCAGGATAAGGAGGGAGGCACTGGAACAGGAGGTATGACACACACCTACAAACACACTTGAAAGCTACAGCCCGCTAATTACTGAAAGTACTTTCTCGCTGCTTCAGTTCAGTTATCTAAAACCCCAAAAGATGGGGCCAGATGCTATATCTGTTATATCAGTATTTTTTTTTATAGATTTTCAAGCAAAATAGAATTATCAATTTTAGTATAATATTAACTGAGTGTTTGTTTGAAGCTTAATCTCTTAAAGCCTTGTCACAAAGAATGCCAGAAGGTTTCACCTATGTCGTATGTAATATAATTTCTTCTTTTAGAACATTTTCTGGAACTTACCATAGCTTTCAAAGCACAATTACTGAGAGTCAGTGTTCATACAAAAATTCTAAACTCCTGGATAGGTTTGTTTTACTCAGAACCCTGCCCTCACACCCAAATAGCCCCTACTTGTTCTTATATTTGCTCTGCTTGTGCTCAAACTATGCTCTTGCACAGATTTTGTTGCATGGACACAATGCCTGCCCCAGCTTCAGCTGCTTCTGTGCACGCGTGAAAGAAAAACTGAAGGCCAGCTTTAGTGTTGACAAATGACATTGTCCTGCCCTCGTTGTGGGTGGGTTGGCTTTACTTCTTTAAGAGTCCTGTACTGGAGTGCAAGTAACCGCCCGTAAAGGGGAAATGTAACCCTCACATGTGGGAAGAAGAGCTGAGGCTGGAGCCCAGGAGATCTGCGTGTGAATGCAAGCTCACAGTTTGAACCCAAGCAGAACAAAACTAGGCACAAGAAGGGAATATTTGAGTCTAAGTTTAGGGTTTCGAGGGAAAGCGTTACAAATTTGACCATGAAATCAATGGGCCTCATTCATCAATATCTTCGTAAGAATTATCTCAAATTTGTTCTTAAGAAGTTTTTTAAGACACTTTGATGCATGATGCATTCTTAAACTTCAGAATTGTTTTCATCTGAATGTAATGTTTTCATATGTTCCTAATTAGCATGGGTAACATTTTAACTTAAAGCTGTAGCTGTGACCCATTTAATATGTACACAACAGTGTGTAAAACTTAAGGATTAGTGCTATAATGTTATAAAAAAGTGTTATCTTTTGCAGTTTAGACAAAATATTCAGTGCATGTCTGTTCTTCTCTTCAACATCTCCATGTTTCGAAAACATTATATTGTGAGGCTGAAAAAATTATTAAAACTTATAGTTATTTAAATTGTATCATACAACTGTAGAATTAAAAGTAAATAACACAATAACTTTGAATTGTTTTTTATAAAGCTTGGAATACTGCACATATAATAAATAACTTACCTCTTCTTCTTAAAAAAAACCTAGATGAAAACTGCATCATCATTCCCTCTGTCTATAGTAAGTATCAAGTTTTGCTTATTTTGTTTTCTAGTAGACATTGAATTGTAAACAGTGTACATTAATTGACCACGTGACTGTGATCCTCTGCTGCAGCTGGGTCCAGGCTCCAGGGCCTCAGAGCAGACTCCTCTCCCCACCATCCTGCCAGACCTCATGGACGCCCCAAACAACTCTGCAGCTGCTCCTGTGAGGATGCTGGAGCCAGAGATCCTGCAAGGTCACATACCAGCCGGATACATCCCAAAACCTGTAGTAATAGCCGACTATGTGGCGTAAGTTTTACCTTCTAAGTCACACTTTCCCAAGATATAACTTTTTATAGAGGAAGACGCATATCTTTCTTAAAAAATAATGTCCCTGGATTTGTTGTAATGCTCCATGGTTCCCACATCAACAACGTTTTTAAGCATTAATTTAGTCAATTAGTAGAGATCACTTGAACATGGTGTTATTTCTCATTCTCTCCCAGTGATAAATGTTGACTGTCTTGAGGGGAATTCTTTGGTGATCAAACCAAAATCATGGTCGTAGATCACACTGTCAAACACTGAAGAGGTTTGGATACCTATATTCCAATATTAACCCGACTAAGATAATAGTGTAAATAATACACCTTCATGTCAACAGCATTTTCTGAATACCTTTACCAGATTTGATGACACATAACTGGGTGTAAAACAAAAAGCAGTTGCAGCTTTTGCAAACATTTAAAGAAAATGCTCCAAATGGAAGCATTGTAATTATTTCAGGTTGGGGTTTGAAAGGGATAGTTCACAAAATTGAAGAAACTGATTATACATTTTTCAAACGCAATAAAAAAACAAAACATAACATGCCTCCAGACTGCTCGTGTGGTGTCATCCAAGGGTCCATAATGCCCAACAGTCAAATTATAATTGAAAAACAGCATAATTTACGGCAAGTTTTAGCCTAAAAGTCCTCAACCTGGAGTAACGATGCTTGTGGATGTAGCGATGCCCTTGGGGGAGAGCGTGGGTGAATTGTGTGTGCGTTTCCGGTGTGCGTGCGAACATGAACGCGGCTCAGAGGATATCAGAGATTTAGGCGAAATAATCTTAAATGAAGTGTATTTTGGACATATCTCATAATTGGACTATGCTATGCTGTAACAAGTAAACGGAATATAAATTAATAATGTATTAACAACTCATACTCAACCATATTCAAAATAATGTCTTATTTGACTAAGGTCAATATAAGGGCTGGGCAATTGACAGAAAATTTATCGAAACCGACATTTAAAACCTCTAACCGACCAAATTTTGTTCATTCCGTTTCCCAATACGTGCATTCAGGAACTGTCAGGTTTGTGCTAGGTTTGTCAGGTTCCATGCTGCATCACACATCCTAAGAACGTGTGTTTTCTTCTGTCCTTTTCTCCAGGAAGTACCCCAGCATACGCTCAGAGGAGGAGAGGGACCAGTACAGGGCTGTGTTCAATGACCAATATGCTGAGTATAAGGAGCTGCACAGTGAGGTTCAGGCAATGGCTTCTAAGTTTGAGGATATGGACGAGATGATACAGAATCTTCCCTCCCGGCCGTCAAGCCAAATGGTACAAATCTCACTCACATTCACACAATCAACCTGGAATATACTTGTATACACACTGCACAGCTATGTCCACTAATATGTTGCCTTGTTTCAGGAGAAGGAGCGGATCAGTGGCATTTTAATGGAATATCAGAGAAAGAAAAATGTAAGTAAATGTCATAAATGTGATTAATAATATTTGCGCTTCCACCTCTGTTATTCAGATTCAGGGGAACAAAGACTCTCACAAAACATTGTATTTCGGGGCAAGTAGCATGAACCTCAGCTTTACGAATAAAACAGGTTTTTGTATTTATCATTTCAAACACTCTCAATGAAAAGAAACACAGTGTACAGCAGCCTGGCACAGAGCAGTCTAATTCCAGGGCATCTTGTTGGCTAATCTAATCACCCCTGATCTGCTCATACTAGTTTGTTCACATGAGGCTTACTGTCACTGGGGTTATATTCTCTTAAAAGCTAAGTATGATGGTTGATCACCCAGTGGACCATCACAGAGAAAAGCGATTTTACTTTGTAGCCTCACCTAAATCCTCTGAAGAGAAGAAAGAGGCCAGTTGGACAAACATGCACACACTTATAGACATTTAAACATATAAAACACTAATTGAAGGAGTGTAATGTTGTCACACCACTACCTGGTTAACTTCTTGATTAACCACACAAAATTACAATGGTATCTAAGAGAAAAAGTTACAGTTGTGTTCGATAATTATCACTAGATGTAAGACATATCAAAGAAATATAGACCCCAATAAGTTAGCTGACCCCTTCTGTCAGACAAGTGTTTGAAATGGTTATGTTCTATATATTACTCTAGTCATTTCATTGGTGAATGTAGCGAAAACAGAGGCCTGGATATTCAGACTTTTGGCACAGGTCAAATCAGGGGTGTCTTTTCAAACCCTGCTTGTCTGTTACACCAAAATCTTTCAACCATGATCAACACAGTTTGTTATTCAGACTTTCTGTTTCATTTAATTAGAGTAATAATGCAGCATCTCATATTAAGGCTCAGTAAATAATGTTACATTTATTAACATCATTGGAACAAACTAACAAAAACAATATAATGGGACCTATCACAACACCCACATCATTAAATGTATTTGTGTCGGTGGTCTAAAAATGTGTTCAGGCACATAATTAAAGCAGGGGAAGGTGTTTTTTCTTTTGACCGCAAAAACCTGGTCTGAAGTCAGTGCTGCAGTGTTTCATGTGTAAAGCAAGTGAACCTCTTCTACAAAGAAACATTTCTCTTACTACCTGAAACATCTGCCTGTATGATAACAATTCGCCAAGGTGATCCAGGGGTTTAAAGGGAATGGGAGATGGCACTCTGGATTTGTTCATGTTATGAGCAAAACCCACTCATTATGAGATTATGTCCGACCTTTTTGAACTATGCTCCTGGTGGGGCAACTTTTGTTTTCCCACTGTTACACTCATAGATATATATAAAGTCTAGATGTCTCACCCAACGGAGTCGAACGACCGCACATGCCGGCCATGTTACCACAGGCAGCTCGCCCACCCATAACATTGTGTTGTAGTGGTACGTACTTTTTAAATAACCATAACTTACTAAATCCTCAGCCGATTTTTAAACGGTTCGGTTTGTTACAAACGTCAGAGATGTAGTTATGACACTGCATACTTATGAATAATTATGTTATTTTCTAAAAAATAGAATAATGTTCTATATTGGTACAAGATTTCCCTTTACAAATATACATCAAGAATTTTTTTTTATTTAAAAAGTACATGTACCACTACCAACACAATGTTATGGGTGGGCGAGCTGCCTGTGGGAAGATGGCCGCCATGTGCGAGTGTTCGACTCCGTTGACCGGAAACGCAGATGAGACATCTAGCCTTTATATATATATATATATATATATATATATATATACATCTATGGTTACACTAGCAAGCTCTGCTTAACTGAGTTTTGAAATTGGAAATGTATAATGCACCATAGTGTGATTGATGTCCAGGTTTCACCCCTTTAATTATTTCTTGAACTACCAATTGTTATCTTGTACTACCTTCTACCTGCTGTGGAAGCAAGAATGAATCTTGAAAATGAGTGATTTATTTAACTTATAAATAGAGCAAGACCGATATACACAGTAAACATTGACATTGATACACACTCAGGATGAAACAAATTAATACAAACCAAGCAGATATACTGAAATAGATTCTGCAGTAATAGTTTCAACAACTTGCCACAAATATCACTTGAACGTGAACAAAATATTAGCGGCTTGACGGTTAAATAACTATTTACGAAATTGAAAATAAATCAAATTTAAAAGACTTGTTGAGGCTGAAGTTAAGGACTGTCTAACACCTAGTTGCTTGAATTGCCCCTTTCAGCAACAAGGAAAGCGCCACTCGGCCCGGAAGACCATATTACAGTATTTAACACAAAATGCATCAGCACAATGCGCTGGCAACTTAAAAATGTAGGACAAATGTCACATGAGTTGTTAGAAACCAAACCAGGAGTGTATGAATTCTCAGTGTTGTTGTCATAAGGAGTGAGTCACACTTTGAGAATGTAACCATGTTGTAATCAGCCGGCAGAAACAAGGAACCTTATTGTACATTATAAAAAAAGAGGAAGTCAAATGTAAAACATACTGAGATCATCTACAGGTTGGATGATCTTAAATCTTAGTATTTAAGTAGGTGGTGGACTTTCAACTATGATTTTAAACCGGATGCTCAAAATAAATGCACTCAAATTATTTTGATGATTACTCACTATAATGTATAATTATAGTGGCTGATCATTTAAATTGTGCTAAACATTAGTTAATGGAGTAGTATTTAATTTTTGACATTATTTGTCATGAAGGTAATACTTATCTTATGACATTCTTTGTAATGTAAAGCTTTGGAGAATCAGAAATAGTAACTTCATTTTCAATAGAAAGCTTGTACACACTGGGCCAGTGGGGTTTGAAAGAAGGCATGAGGTATCTAAAGAGATGCTATAAGCTCTATTATGAAACTTCTAATTTATAGAGTGTCTATTTTCAGGCTCTGGCCAATTGCCTGTGGCCAGAGGCATTCTGTTTTGGGGTGGCCCATCCGTCTTTCCATCCGTAACACTGTTGTGAACATTACACATCTCAAGAATGTTTTTAAAGATTATCTTTAAATTTGGTATAAATGTTCAGTTGTACTTTTTGTAGATTTTGGTCAGAAGTCAAGATCACTGTCATCACAAACCACATTTTTTGCCTTGTGAATGTGTTCTCTCAAGAATGCCCCGAGAGGAGTCTCGTTTTGTGTCAGCAGAAAATCCCCTGGTGTAAAAAGCTAATCACGTCATACCCAACAAGCTAGTCTTTACTGCAAAAAGTAATTCAACTAAGTAACAAATACAGTTTTATGATAATGAGCTTTTACTTTGAAATAAAATACTTTCATGTATTCTATTCTATATAAGACTGACATGAACACTTTCCCTTGATATATAGGAGTGTCATCACCAGGAGGGAAACCAAAGATGAAATCTATTGAATGATTTTCTGTTTTTCTTGTCAGGACCCGACATATTTGGAAAAAAGAGAGAGGTGTGAGTACCTGAAGAACAAGCTCTCTCACATGAAACAGAAGATTCATGAGTACAACAAGGCCGCCGTCTGGAACGATGGCAAATAAACATGGGGGTTTTACATTTTACATGACACAACACGTGCAGTCTGCATCACACATTGTCCTGGTACTGATGTCATCAACTTGCCATTTCAGCCAGAGATAAGGTGATGAATATCAATTTCATCACTGTGTCTCAAGTTTGGTATGTCTTTAGTCCAGGGTAGCAGAAAAATGTTGCAATGTATGGAAACTGTTCAGCTGGCTCCTGCAAAGAGGCCAATCTGTGGACGTTAAAGACACTGTGGTGCACATCGCTGGATGCATGTGTTTGCTAAAGTAATTACAAGAAATGGGTTCTGTGGCTGACTCAACACTGCCTGGAAAGATGAGGCAAATGATCTGGCTGTAAATAAAGCAGATGGCAAAGTTAATGAAGGCTGATGTATAAAGGAAGAGTAGCCATTCTGCAACAGACAGAGGTGTCTGTAGAAGACTTGTAGGTTAGGTTAACAGTTTATATTTGTTCGGATATGTTTCTTTATACTGTACTCCATGTCATTCAGTGGAGGCTTTTTCCTCATGCTATTAGTGTTTAGGTTTTAGATGGTCACTAAACACTCGCCCCAGTTGAATTGTTTAACCATCTCACAACCTGTTACAAATAGTGAAGTTAAAGATTGTTGTTTTAATAATTTTACCCACTCAATTTGTAAACTTATTTGTATATTCACGTTTAATTGTTTAGTGTTCATCTTTTTAATAACAATTAAGCACCTTTTTTCTTTTTTTACATGTATTTTGCTTTTACAAAAAAGAAAACTTTAACCATGAAACTACTGTTTTTGTGACTGTCATTCACTGTGGCCATTTAAGCTCAGTTTTTGCAGGGCAGCGGCAATGAATGAGGGAAGCCAGTGGGGGAAAACATTTGAAAAATCAGAACAAAGCTACAAGTTTCTATGTCTTTGTTAGAAATCATTGTTTATCCTCAGTACAATAGAAATGTCAGGGTTTTATTCTCTTCAATGGCAACAGAGGTAACAAATCTTTCTAATAACCTGCATTTATGTATGCATTTATTTCAACAGATCACACACAACTTAATCAAACAATTAATTTTAATTTAATGCAAATAATTATAGTTCTTGTCCATATTGAAAGCTTCATTCAAGTGTTCACAGTGTGGGTTGGAAAATGTGTGTGAAATTCTCAGCTATTAACATCTGAAGCAAACAGCCAGGATTTAGTAAACCTGGATATTTTACTTATAAAGTCTAGTGATACGAACCAATTTAACTGCAAAATTATTGATAAGGTGAAAATGAAGCCCACAGCTGAAGATTTGAAGGAATCATTGGGGTTTAACATCTGTGGTCATGAATCAACCACACACATGTCATGGTGAATGTGTAACGCATGAGTCAGCACTCTCCAGGGCAGCATCACTGTAACCTAAAATCTACCAAAGACACAATGAGACTCAACAACACTGCTGGGTAAATGTTTCGTCATGCAGCACTATATGTACAGCATATCATCATGAAAAGGCTCTGAAATGTATTGGTTGGCTAACTTTTCCAAATGGTAAATGGGTGTGTCCACTAAAGACTCATGGTATTATTATGGTTTAATCACTTTGTGTTTGACTGTACGTGGGATTTTAGATTAGGTCACATTTTGTGGCCATTTAATGTAGAAAACCAGGTCATCCAGAGGGTTGACACACTTTGTAATACTGTGCAGTCTGATAATACAGGTACACAATGTGTTCATCGAAACCAATAATTATTTTGTTTCAAATTGTGGTCTACCTTTTTTTATTATCAAATGATGCACAATATGTTTAATTAATCACTATTATTTTGAGAGAGTGTCCATGCATTGAAAACGGAACTATAATTAGTGGCAACAGTGGTGGTGGAGGTAAACTAATCCCTTAAGAATCCATGCTTACTACTGAAGGTGTGGCTCTGCTCTCAGATGACTGGTTCTGTGGGAAATACAGGTTATTCTCAGTCTATAAAACAGTGAAATGCAGGGGCAGTGACTATCCTTTCAATCGTAAATGACCTGGATGAGCTGGAGAACAGCACCAGTAAATAAAAAACTCACACACCCTCCTGAACTGACTAAGCCTGGAGCAATGTGTTTTTCAAAGGATCAAGTTTGACAACAGTGAGCCTTACCCAACGAAACAGCCTTGTAATTCACTCTGAAACTTAAGCCATTGTCACAATCAGAATGAGCATTTACTGAGTGCAGCATTTTTATTTAGTGATATAATCCACATTTATATTATGTAGGATAAATAGGTAGGATTTCTTACACATTCATTAAGTTGATTATAGTGGGGGGAAATTAGAATAGATGGAAATACTTAAAAATTAAAATATTGACAAAAGCTCCCTTTTACTCATTAAATTTAGCTAATTCAGTCACAATTTAATACAAGCAGTGTTTATACTCTTTTAAGGTTGTTTATGAAATCAATCATATTAATTCATTTCTCAAAAACTGTAACAAGAAAAAGTGTGAATAAAAAACATTTAGTTGATATACTAGAAAAACATATATAAGAGACGGAGAGCGACTAATAGATAGATAGATAGATAGATAGATGGATGGATGGATGGATGGATGGGTGTGTAAGTAGGTGGGTATAGATGGATAAATGGATGGAGGCCTTCCCTTGAACCTGTGGTGAGAAACAGCAGGTACAGAGAGAGAGAGAGCGAGAGAGAGGACAGGTTGGTCCTGTCATACCTGGGGAACAGCTCACGTGACCGGCTCACACCTGGAGGTGCGTCTTTTTTCTACTCCGCGAGTGCGCGCTGCAGAGTATGGGGCCGCGCGCTTAGGGCTTTAGTGCTTTAGACTAGCGTCGCTTCTGTTTGTGTCAGGATCAGACGGTGCATCGTGCAGAGGTGAGTGTGTTTCAAATGTTCCGGCTGTGTATGATTAGAATAACCCGGGCTTGGCGTGTGATACACAGACGCGAATTCGAAATGAAAGAGCTTTAAATGTACTTTGTGAAATCTCGCGTAAACTGCAGCAAATTACCAAACAGTTTAATTAGGCCGACGCCATTTCTCTGACTAAATGTACCTGCAAATTCACCTGTCTTAATTTTCTTCT
Source organism: Platichthys flesus (assembly GCF_949316205.1). NCBI lineage: Eukaryota > Metazoa > Chordata > Actinopteri > Pleuronectiformes > Pleuronectidae > Platichthys > Platichthys flesus. The sequence goes on along the minus strand of NC_084947.1, from coordinate 25,196,465 downwards.
GCGTTTGTTGAGGAGTTTGCGTCATTTTATGTTTTTAAAGACTGTTTTAGCTGCATTTCTTTACTCTGTCGTCCTTAAAGATGTGGGTTTTTTTTTTAAATACAAAAGCCTGGAAGCTGTGTTTGTCTTTAGTCTGTTTCCCTGTGAACTTGAGTGTAAATAGAAACTAACTGAGCAGTGAGGGAGTCTCTGTTTGTGCGCCAGAACATCTCCACCCACATGCTGCTGCTTTGTTTCACCACAAACAACCTGTGATGACTGTCTTCCTCAGCAGATACCTGAGGAAGGTCACTGTTTCTGTTGTCTCTCCACAAAATCAACCAGAAGTACTTTTATCACCCGAATCCATTTGATTCTAAATCCCCTTAATTCAATGATTTATTAAATTATAAAACAAAGGAAAAAATCCAAATCTCCGACTTTCTACAAATGTTTATTTAATTCAAGCGAGCCACTATGATCTGAGATGCATTTGTAAGGCGACAGTGCACAGGGTACAGTAATTGATTTTGGTAAAATAGGAGAAATTCTGTTTTGATTTTTAAAGTAATGATTTACAAAGCTATTTTTGAAGGCTACAAGTGTGACGTTTTTTTCTCTGGTATAATTTGATAAGAATATTGGCAGACATCTACAATCTCCAAGACTTGTGTTTTATGTTGTCCTGCAGCAACTTGTTTTCAGCAGAAATGCATAGCACAGAGAAACAAAAAATATAAGCACTGAAAGCAGGCATTGTAAATCCCATTAGATTTGCTGCCCTGTTATTGTTTACTTAATTTTGTAAATTTGGACAATGTATTATTTGCTAAAAGTTCTGGCTCTTGTTACAAACAAAAGGTTTTCAATGATACGTTTTACAAATCTTTTCATTTTAGTATTAATATCAATATTGTCATATTGGCGCTAATACTGACCATTTTCAAGCTATACCCAAACATAATTTGAGCAACACTATAAGCATTTCTGTATAAATGTGTTTCCAAATGACAGCAGCGCTGCCTGTGAGGCAGAAAAAATACATTACGGCACTTTGTATTTTAACAAGGTGAGTGCCAGCTGGATATCAGAATGCCGAGAGACAAACATGGCCCCCCAGCATACCCGGCAGGTGGCAGTAAACAGTAAGTCGACCCTCATCTTTCCCTTACTACTACAAGTACATGAGATCACACCTGTCACCTAGGACTGACCACTTATAATCAGATCTTATTTACCTGCTATATATGCAATAAACACACTGATCAAAGACCAAGATTCATTTGAAATAGCAAAAAAAAACAAATAGAAGATCAACATGTGATGGTCACTATTAATTTTACAAATATTTTCGGTTTGTGGTTCAGAGTCGTTGGTCCTTTAATGTGGTCCAGGATGCATGTTCACACTGAAGAATGTGGCCACATGCGTCCCACTTCTTATTATGGTCTGAGTGGGCGTCCACTTCTGATTGGATCTGTCATATGAGGCATGAACAGACTCACACAATTGAATAAATTCAGTTGGAGATATACCGATATTCACATCTCTTTAGATTCTTTGTATTCTTCTTCTTCTTTTTCTTCTTCTTCTTCTTCTTCTTCTTCTTCTTCTTCTACTTCTACTTCTACTTCTTCTACTTCTACTAGCGGAGGGCTCCATCATTCACATCATAGTTGTTTCCTCTTTCCGGACAACCCTGTCTCCTAAAAATTACATTTCTATCCAGCTAAACTGCTCCAGCAAATAAGATTTCTATTCCCTTTGAGGATGTATTTTGAATTTACATATTTGGCCAGGCAATACTATGTAAATTGCCTGGCCAAAAAAAATTCTCACAGACATTGTGTTCATTTTAAATCAAGTCACTTTTATTTGCATAGCACATTTAAAAACCACAGGAGTTTTCCAAGTGCTCTTCAATCACAGCGGATGCTGAAGAACAAGTATACATTATAACTAGAGGAATAAATAGCCTGACGATAAAATCACACGACACGAAAGTGCTTTTAGAAGAAGGCTTATTTTTCTATTTTGTTTGATCCAGTTCAGCATTACCAATGAAAAAGATACTACAATAAATCATTCAATCCAAACAAATTACTCCCCACAATTTGGATGTTTGTTTATGACACATTCTGATTCTGCTTCTTGAATATAAGGACTCTCTCCCTTTTTAAAATATCTCTTTAAATTAATACATTTTTCTGATTTCTTATTTCTCTACTGGTCACACAGGCCATGAAACATATTTTAACTCAAGCCCTATGCAAACTGTATTTGTTTCTCTAGACGAGTTACATTTTTACTTTTAGTGTCACTGTGCACATGTATGTGTGTTATTCAATGACCCCTTGTTTTTCACCATTAATAACCCTAACCCTAACCCTAACCCTAACCCTAACCCTAACTCTGTAATTTAAAGTGAATCTCTGTGGCAGGAGCTGCTTGTCTTGTCTTTTTTAAACCAACTCTTTCTAAAATGAAATTGATGGGTGTGTTTTTTGCTAATCGGATTCACAAAAACATGTGGACACCAAAATATAGGCTTATTTGTAATCAATTAAAGCAGTTAGGAAAGCAGGACTTTAGTTTTTAGGTGAACTATCCCTTTAACACAAAACTTTTCCTCTCCATCAATTATCCATCACAAATAGATGACCCTAAAAAAAAAATATTCATCAGTAGGATAAGTAAGTTGTCACCACTCATGTCAGGCTTGTCCATTATCACTGGAATAGCTGCCTTCAATTTGTAATATGTTGTATTTGTCATGACTGAGGAGGTGACGGATCAGTCTGTTATCCTACAACTCTAATTGAGCTCTCTCCTCGTCTGTTGCAGCCACAGCAGCAGACACAGGCGCAGTGAGCTTGTGTCCAACCCAGCCTTCTCCTACCACCCGGGAGACAAGATGCTTCACTTCTACCGCTGGACCTCACCCCCGGGTGTGATGAAGATATTGTGTATCATCATCGTCATCATGTGTGTGGCCGTGTTCGCCTGTGTGGCCTCCACGCTGGCCTGGGACTACGATATGAGTCTCATGGGTCTTGGAGGTGGAGGTGGCTTGATGCCAGGTTATGGTGGTGGCGCATACGGTGGCTCGTATGGCGGTTCATATGGTGGCTCCTATGGCGGTAATTACGGCAGCTCATATGGAGGCGGCGGTGCTGGCAGTGGCAGTTCCTACGGAATGGGAGAAACGCAAATGGATCCCAAGACTGGCAAAGGCTTCATCATCGGCATTTCAGCCATTACCTTTATAGCTGTGCTCATTATATTCGTGTTGGTTGTTTCGAGGCAAAATGCTGCCCGCTCAGTAAAGTTCTACCTAGCAACCATCATCATCAGCGCCATCCTAGCGTTTCTGATGATCATTGCCACGATAGTGTACCTGGTAGCGGTGAACCCAACAGCCCAGTCCACGGGGTCTGTCTACTCCAGCCAGATCCGCCAGCTGTGTTCCCAGTACCAGACTGAGACCCAGGCCCAGGGCATCTTCCTGAACCAATACCTTTACCATTACTGTGTGGTGGAGGCTCAAGAGGTATGATGTGCTTGATTTTTTTATTTTTTTTTTGTCATTCTGTGGGACAGGGTGCAGTTTATAGTTCCTTGACCAAGAATCCAATAATGTCTCCAGTAATAGATAATCACCAATATTGCATATTATTAATTTACTTGAATTACTGAAATCTGCCTGTTTGATGAAACCATTTCTTCACATGTCAGAGCTAAAACTCAATCAGGTTTAGGCAACTCCAAAAGTCTTGAAAGATAATATCAGTGTTGTTTTAGCCTCACTTACAAAATATCACCTGTGTTTTCACATTATCATTGCTTACTATTCACTGAAGTCAATTATCTAAAGTGTCTCTGAATGCTTCATCCAGCCACGTTTAATCATTTTAAATTTGACGACTGTAAAACGTCATGGTGAAACTGTAGGTAATCCATCACATTAAACAACATGTCTTTGTTGCTAACTTGACTTTAAAGGACAGACAGATTATTAGGAGTCCTGTGGTGTACACTGCTCATGTCATTAAGATCAGTGATGGATAACAAGTAGCAGATCACAGCTTCTGCATCCGTGGATTTTTCTGAGTCAGGACTTTGTTTCCACTTATATATGGTTTTGAGTTTTTTCTATTTGAGGCTGATGTCAAAAGTTTGGGATTGTGAATGGATTTCTATGAACTCATCCACCCCCATGGTATTTACTATTCATGTAAGTGAGTGTAATTTCACCCCAGTAACACACAATGCTTTGGTTCCTGCAGGCCATCGCCATTGTCCTGGGCTTCCTTGTGTTTGTCGGTCTCATCATCCTGCTGGTGTTCGCTGTCAAGACTCGCTCGCAGATCAGGCACTGGGGCCCAGAGCGCATTCTCTGGGAGGAAGTGAAGGTCATCACAGACGGTCCGCACAACAGTGTCGGGGAGTGGGTGAGTGCGTGTTTGTCTGCTTTGTACTTGTATGGCTTCACATTCTAAGGACCAGTTTTGGAATTAGGACATTTTGTCGTGTCCTCAAGTACTAACATATCTTCAAAGACTTTAGCCTCATGGTTATGATTATTTTCACGGTTATGGTAAGGGTTGAGTTTAGGTGTTTAGTTGGGAGGGTTGAGACAAGGGAATGCCAAATGTAAATGAGTTTCTTTACAAAGGCAGAAGTACAAGAAGTGTGTGTCAGGTGACAAACAGGGCAGGGATGGTTTCATTTAGCAGTTTCTGGGTGTGGTCTTGGAAGTTACATGTGCTGTGCTGTCAGGATGATTTGTTCTAAAATAAAAACTACAATATCTAAAGAACACTTTAAATTCTAATGAGTGGATGTGCAAATTAACATAAATAAAATCTGTTTCTGACATTTCCCATATTTAAATAGTCAGCACCAATGAAAGTGTTGACCTGAAAACTAGTTTCGTACCAACATAGTTTTCATTCCAGGTGTGTACTTTTTCAAACATTTCAGCAGTGCTGCCTGAGGGACATTGTCTCAGGCTTCCTGTTGATGGTAATGCTTGTATCAGTAGTAGTCGAGCGTGCAGGGAAAAGCAGAGAAACCGGTTAGTCCTTGTTTGAGTGTTTATCTTATGGTATGAACTGGTTTCTAAAGCCTTAATGAGGACAAGTATCAGAGGAGCCTGTGGAAAACCTGACCGAAACCTCAGGCAAGAAATAGTAGGTTGCTAGAAACCTATCTTTGAAATACAATGACTAAAATCAAGGGGAAAAATCTAACTAAATAGCACGAGTCAGATAAGAAGGAAAAAGTGAAAGCTATTATCATGTTGATTATTTTTCTATGCTCATCTTGCTTGAGAAAAAGATAAAATTGTATTAAATGGACATAATTTGTACTGTAACAGTAACTTTGGGACATTTTTGTTGTACACTGTATATACACTGTTATATCGGCAGTGACTAATACTGATGAAAAATCTCTACTTCAGGTGAACAATGTGACTGGTGACCCAGAGATAATGGTGAATGACTATAATGACAAAGTTGGGGGTTCCAGAGACTATCTGGACCGACTGGACAACAAGCCTCTTTACCTCCCAGGGTAAGCTGTGCGTCTCACAGTACACCTCACAAGTGCCTGTTGTTTGTTTGCAGACTTCCTTCATTTAAAAGTTAGCATATTTACACTGTGCTGATGGTTTACTCAGTATTCCGTCTGAAAAATAGTAAGGTACTGTTCATGTATATTGTTTGACAGCCCTACAGTGAACACAGTCTCCGTATAAGCAGTCTAGGACTAAGCTCAATAAAGTTTAGAATGATTTAAGGTGGAGGCAGGTGGAGTCACACTCAGCTTGGACAGCTTTCCTTCATCCTTCCCTTCCTCCAACTTCGATAATGTTATAGGCACCGCTTAATTCCCAAATCCGGGTCCTAGCTTAGTATCCTGAAGTGTCCAGGTGCTGTAGAATGAAGTGGAGGGCCATGTTGACTTCACCATCTACAGCCCACCTGCCGCCAGGGGACCCAGGAGTTGGTCGACGTGTGAAGCAAGAGGTACCTGACAAGGCAGCCACAAACGTGTATAAATAAAATCAATAATTCTGTTCACAGAGATTCAGACATAAGCAGCTCTGTGGGAAACCTGAAGCCCAGGCTGAAGGACTATGACACTGGCGCAGAGTCTGGAGATGACCTGGAGGAGGAGGACTTCAGCATGTGAGTATGAAGGGATCTGTTAGCCAACAATTGTAATGATTAAGACATTTGTGTTTCTATACCAGAAAACCATCTTGTGTGCACTGCCAAATGTATCCGTTAGAGGTCCTACTGGAGGCTAATAATGTATTACCATGTGGGTTAATTTCATTCTGTTCTCGTCTGCAGGTTGTTTCCTTCCATTGTGGATGAGCAAGAACGTCTGACCTACAAGCGGGAGTTTGACCTGGATCACCAGGAGTACAAGGACCTGCAGTCTGAGCTGGACAACATAAACCAGGACCTGGCCCATCTGAACAGAGAGCTCGACCGACAGCCTGAGGGCAGTCCACAGTTCTTGGTAAGTGATGACGTAACAGTTTAAGTTTTGTGTCTTCGAAGAGATGATGACTAGTCCACCCCTATGTGTACGATGTGTGGTTATGATTACAATTAGAATAGGTTTAGACACATTTGAGAAATTTTAATGGTAATGAGAACAAAGGTAGGAAATCGGTCCATATGTGTCTGAAAGTGAGTTTTGGGTTCTTTTTTATCCTTAACCTTGGCCTTAGTCGATTCTGACTGACCCCTGAAGTGCCCCAGTCCTGTCATTACTTCCCTAAAACTTTAAAAAAAATAATAAACTTCTCACTTACAACATTAGTAACAAATAATATGACACTGTGTTTAGAATTTTAATTGTCTACGTTTATTTGAAGAACACAATGTGCTTGAACAAGCCACGATTCTACGGTGTTTGGCTTTGCTCAAAGCTATTGAGCTGACAGTAAACAAAGAAGGACTGAAACGTGCACCTTACTTAATCAGAAATTCACATATACTACTATGGCAACCCATATGAGTTTATAGTTAACTGAATTCCCTGATTCAATGTTCTGCCAATCATGACTGAAATACATTAAGAGTGGCATACTGTCATAGTAAGATTCAGACCTTACTATGTGAAGTGCCTTGAGAGAATTTATGTTGTGGTCTGGTGCAAATAAAGTAAAATTAAATTTAATATTTGGACTGAAAAATTGGCTCAAGGGTAACAAAAGGATGAGAAATGTTAGTATGAATGGGATGGTGGAGTCCTCTGATTGGTCAGATTGTTAACCCGCTGTCGTTCTTATCTCAGGATGCCATGAATAGATACACCAGACTGAAGAATCACAAGAAGGTAATGTACACACAGTGCTGTTCTTTACAGTATAATAAAGTCCTCTGGAAATAGAGAAAAATATCTAATTGCTTGAATTATTTTCTATCCTCTCCAGACCCCAGACTACCAGATAAAGAAGAAGAGGTGTAAATATCTCAGGTCCAAACTGTCACACATCAAGAGGAAGATCAGTGACTATGACCGACGACCATGAACCTTACCGCTGACCCATTCACAAAGGGAAAGTAACTAATCTGCAGTTTTCCACCGCAGCGTGTTGAGATTGATCACAGACCGATATGTGATCGTTACAGTGAAAAGCCTGTCACTTTATGTTACATCTGTATTGAGCCATGGAACTTTTTCAAAGACAAGTAGGTGAAGGAAATATTGATGTTTTTTTGTTTTTTTTTATAGATATATATCGACTTTTAAGGTTCTTAACCTCTATAAGTTTATCATGAAAACCTTTTTTAAGGAACAATTAAATTGTGAATCTCTCCTGAAGAAAGAAAATTAGGGATGTGATGTGAATTGTCTTTGTTTCATTACTAGTGAAGCAGTTATTGTGTTTCTTTTATAGTTTAAAAAAAAATCATGTTTGATATATTCCTGTACAATGAAGGTGCAGCTTAGACATGAATTTGTGGGATATGAAGTCACTGACCGCCCTTTGTAAATTATGTTAAGTTTTAATCTTTGCAAATATTTTTAATTGTTGTATAAAGAGCTTTTCTGTACTTATTTTTGCTGTTTTATGTAAATGATGAAACCTCGGTTCTCAAATGGAATCCCCCAAATGTAACTGAGTGCTTTCTCTTATGGTGTGTCAACAACATGTTGGACATTTGACTTCTAATGTACTTCAGTTAATTTGAATCAAAAGCCAATAAATTCCTTTCTCCCTCTAACTATTTCACTTTGTCAAATATATTTTTTATGAATTTTATTCATTAAATTTATTTCAAAGGAACAGTTTACAGTTCAAACATGTCCATTTTATGCACCCCATCAGGTAAATATTCAAATCAGTTGGTGCAGTGTTCATCAGCTTTTAACAGACTTTAAGTTATGAAAAGTGTTGATGGAGCAACTTCAGGTTCTATTGATCTGAGGCTGCTACCAAGATATCTAAGTTCAGTCATCGTCCATTCTTTAAATCATGCAGGTTCCTCTGATCTGTACATCATGTGTTTATGTTGATGGTATAAAATGAGTGTTGTATTACTGCATTTCCTCCGAAGTCCAGGTGTCATTGTGATGATCTAGTGGTAGATATAATTAAATCAATGCTCAGAGGAATTGCAATGCTACCACCATTACAGTGGGGTTGGAGGTCCATATCAAAGGAAAATATCCTGAGGTGAAGGAGAATTCTTAAGGACTCCAGAATCAGGTTACACCTCCATACTGCTACATAATTACCTGAAAGGAGATATTGACAATGTGCTTTTATGAATTACTGATAGTAATGTTTTCCTTGAAATGAGACCTTTATATCCAGTTCAGGAGCCAGGTCTTTTCCACAGAATCTGCAATATTACACCGCCATGTTTCTACAGTAGCCCAGATTAGATAGAGCAAACTTCATCTTGCCTGAAGGCCACATAGGGTCTCATACATGTTTAGAAAGAGTATGAGGAGATGGATTCAATACTTCACTGCTAAGCCACTTACTGCAACTCACTGAACTTTGAAAGAAAAGATTTTCAGTTCTCGAGGATGCACAGAATAGTTGTATCCAGATAAAGTATTAAGCTAACATGTTGGGTAAGAGCTCGGCCAATATACACAGTGGTGGTGAAATGTTTTTCATATGGCTTCCAGATTTTCAGAGTTAACGTTGTCACATTTACAGGATAGGGATATAGAGAAGGAGGGGATTGACAGCGTAAACCTGAACCACACATACAGGTTTTCTGATTGGGGCTTTGGGTTGAGAACAGCCTTACCAATACCTCATACCAAACCTTGACCAGACACTCAGAAGTGAAGTTCTCCCTCATTAGTACTGAGCTTTGGGCCACATGAGGACTACTGGTCCTAACAAGGTCAGTGTTTATGATGGAAATGGTACTAAAGAGGTCACAACAGAAGAAAGATCAGCAAATCTTACTTAAAGACGGTGTTATTGTCATTGCGCTAAAAGGAAGATTGGGTGAAGAGCAAAATAGGGTACTCTGCAAACCAGTATACAAATTATCATTTGTATTGCTACTTACAGATATTGATTGCCGGCTCAAATAACGTTGATAATCATACTGTATAGGAACAGGAGTCTAAATTCCCATATTTAAAATTCAGGGAGCAGAATTGCAGCTGACCGGTTTGTACAGCTGATGTGTTGGCAGTGACTGTTGATCATCAGTGGGTGGAAGCTGTTGATCATCAGTGGGTGGAAGCAGAGATGTGACAATGTTGTGCTGTTTCCGGGCTCTGCAGCAGTCCCGCTGGTTTACAGACTATTGAGTCAGTGTCTATTTAGAATCCATGTGTGGAGAGTAAATGTCGAATTAAGTCAGAATTAATAATGAATCTGCAGACAGGATATGGATAAGATCAACCAACATGAAGCTATAATTCTGTTTGGAAAAGAGGAAGGTAAAGCACAAATCCAAAGAAATACTGAAACACTGTGAGATGACAGCAGTTAGGGCAGAACATACTATAGAGCACATAGAGTGAAATAATTAAGGTTTTTAGAAGCTGGTGTGGCGACTGAAAATACTGAGTCAATATAATGAAGAACAAAGGGTGAGCGGCTGTGGACGGTGGTGGATGAAGATTTGTTTGGGAAACTCAGAGAAAAGTAACATGAGTTTTAGTTCGAGCTGATTGTTCAGTTGAATATCATTTTTCTGTTACATTATTACAGATTAATCTGTAGTGAATATTGGTCTACACACTCTGGTACAGTAGGTGGCGGTATGCACCTAAACGTTTCATTGCAACTCGTAAAAAAAATAAAAAGAAGAACAAGAAGCGAGCGGAACCCATATCTATGGCGGAACCTATGGGCGGAACTAATTTCATTTTTTTCTCGACAGCTTGTTTCTTTCCGGAAGACAACTGAGTTGCACCGCCTATAATTCAACGTACAGTTGTTGTAGTTAGTTATGAATCGGTATCACACACGATAGAAAAAGGTATAAACCCTAAAGATTCGTACCTGTTAAAACTTAATGTTAATTAATTTAATTCCAAGAACAACCTCAAGCAACGTCCGTCAACGGAGAAGATAGCTGTTAGCTTAGCTGTTGTCAGAGGTACAGACCTGTCTTTGTCACTGGTAACAAACAAAGGATTTGACTCGTGTAATATTTCATTTAAAATAATTACATATACATAAACCTGTTGAGTAAGGCTTTGTCTGTTTTTCTTTCTGTCTGCTGAGACTCACCAGCTTTAGAGGCAGCGTGTTGTTAAAATCAGAGATAGGTGCGTTCATACTCTGTACTAATCTGTGATCCTGTTGTTCCTCAGTTATTTGCCTGATATCGTTTATTGACTTTCGTGCCTGGAGACATAATGGATGAAGAACCAGAGAGAGCAAAGCGCTGGGAAGGAGGCTACGAGAGGACATGGTAAGACTGTTATACAAAGAAACATTCAACTTGAGATATTTGTTGTCATGCGTGCAGCATTGCAGCTGACATACACTTTATTTGAAATACCACATTAGTACTTCCTCCTTTTGCTCTGGATGTTGGAAACCTTATTTGAGATTCAACATCATGTAGTTTCTCCACATTCATGGTTCAAATGTGCTGTTCTACACCATGCCAAAGGTTTTAGGTCACTGATCCCACTGTGATGTTCATAACACTCAGTTTGAGACCTTTACTGTTTGTGACATGGAGCATTATACTGCAGGAAGTAGTCATTTAATGAAGTGGGACCATAAAGGGACGAACATGGTCAGTAACAACACTCAAATAGACTGTGACATTCAAACCATGACTGATTGGTGTTAGAGGAACAAAGTGTATCAAGAAAACTTCCAGCAGTCTGGGCTGTTGACAGGAGGCAGGTTGGGTGTCTGAGTAAAACCTGTGGAGATTGTTGTGTGTGAAAATCACAGGAGATCAGCAGATTCAGAAGCACTCACACCAGCTCGCCTGAAAAAGTCAAAGTCACTGAGATGCTGTTTCCCCCATTTTTATATTTGAGATGGACATTCATTGTAGCTCCTGTCTGCATGAGTTGCTCCGCCGCCTAATTGGCTTATGTAAAATTGCATATATAAGATGTAGTGTACCGATGTTCCTAATAACATGCTCTGTGACTGTGTGTTTCCCCTACAGGGAGGTTCTGAAGGAGGATGAATCTGGCTCCCTTAAAGCCACAGTGGAAGAGATCCTGTTCCAGTCCAAAAGGAAAAGGTGTGTGTGTATACTGACGCCTTCAAACACATTTAGTTAAAATTATGTTTTCAATACTTCTCTGCTGTGATGTAAATATTTCAATTTTCTCCTAATGGAGATAAAACTCAAGCACTGCATCATAATGTGTATTGCACTTATACAGGTATTTAGTTTAAGTGGAATGTTTCCCCTTGCTGCTATATTTATTTGTTATACATGAGCTCTTCATTGATTGATTGATTCTATAGAAGGCTATTGCACTTCTTAACTAACCTGCTGGTTTGTTTCTGTCATAGGGTGATTGAAAGCCATGGACAAGTGAGGCTTGGAATGGTAAGAGAGTTCCATCTCTTTCCTACAGAAGCTTATTATCACTTCACTTATTATCTTAATGGTTCTAATCTCCAAGTTCTCTTAAATCTCATGTCAACATGGTGACAATAGCGTTGCAAAATTATTTATACATATTTGTAAGGACCAAGATTACCAATACCACTTTTGTTTAAAGTTGTGTGGAGCAACTCTGCTTTGAGAGGAGCTGTTAAAGTATGTACTGTGCTCTAGATGCGTCACCTCTATGTGGTGATTGACTGTTCAAGAAGTATGGACGACCATGACTTGAGACCTAACCGCCTCACCGCGACTCTAAAGGTAAATACATGTAGCAGAACCATCACACTGTACAATAGCAGTCATGCAATGTGATGATGTGTAAAGCAGAACCCCCTCTCTCCTTCCTCTGCAGCTGATGGAAGCTTTTGTGGATGAGTATTTCGACCAAAACCCCATCAGTCAGGTTTGTTTGTTCAGTCATGAGTTATTTTATACTGAACTGTGTTGAGACAGCACAGCTCCTTTTTCAACTTAACAGGTTGAGGTGAGTTTATTGGAAAACGTGCTACTGCACTCACAACTAGTTTTGACCAACGTGTCCGCACAGATGCAGATGAGATACTTTCTCTCCTTTCATTGTCCTGTAGACATTAGTATGCAATAATGGTTGAACCACATATTCAATCTGAAGATATTTCTGACCTCTCTTAATATTTGATTTGAATTTGCATTCAGTATTGCAGCAGTATCCCACTTTTAATTTATACCATGGTATGAAAATTGATGGTTATTATACCATGTACATTTGCTTATTTCTGGTATTTGGGTAAAAAAGGCAGTCAAATATAGATATTTAATAAACCAGTTTGTATTCTGTGTCCTCAGGTTGGCATTATCACCACAAAGAATAAAAGGGCTGAGAAGTTGACTGACCTGACAGGTGAGGGTCATATGAACTGTTTATCCATTCTTATTAATGGTTAATATTCAAAATGCACAATTTGACCATCTTGTGGTTCCTTTACTTTATCATTTAAAACCACAGGGGCATGTTATCATTGTTAGAATTTTTTCATTTAAACCAGTTGTAACTGCAACAGAGAACAATGTCATAAATTATCTATGTGTCTCTATCTTTATAAACAGCTGTGAACATCACTCTGTCCAGATTAAGCCACACTCTTTAATGTGATGTGTTGTCTTGTTTCACCACCAGGAAACCCGAAGAAACACATTTCTGCTCTGAAGAAAGCTGTGGACACTGTGTGTGTCGGAGAACCCTCCCTGTACAACTCTCTCAACCTGGCCATACAGTCCCTTAAGTAGGTTCTGCAGTGTTTGTCTTACACGGCCCTCTGTAATGTTACTATGTGTCACTGAGCTCGTTCCTGTCTTTTTCTGAAGGCACATGCCTGGACACACTAGCCGGGAGATCCTTATAATCCTTAGCAGCCTTACCACATGTGACCCAGCCAACATCTATGAACTCATCAAGGTGAAGTCACACCCTTACCAATGAGGTGCAAGGTCATCAGTGACCCGACAGTAGTTAAAGCATTTCAGCTGCTAAGTGTAATGTATATCTGACATGTGTTTCTGGTCTGTTTTTCCTTCATGTACGACCGTGTGGTCCCCTGGTCAGACCCTGAAGTCTCTGAAGGTGCGGGTGTCAGTAATCGGCCTGTCGGCAGAGGTCCGTGTGTGCACGGTGTTGACTAGGGAGACGGGTGGCTTATACCACGTTATCCTGGATGAGAGTCACTTCAAAGAGCTTCTGACGATGCACATCAAACCGCCGCCAGCCAGCTCATCATCTGAATGCTCTTTAATACGCATGGGTCAGTATACAGATGCTATTTCCATTGAAATGTAGATAACGTCAGAGCGGCCAATTGTTAAATAACAGCAAATCTAACAGCACATCCAGCGTCCTGCTGCACCGAATTTCCATTAGAGTTGCTGAACGTTGATTAATGTGCCAATGAAAATATTTCCAAACAAAAGCAGTGTTTCTTAAAAGCAGTGTTAGAGTAATATTTGTTACTGCAGTATCTAGCTGTTTTATGAAAGTAGAGTCTTTATTTAATGGAGCTATATATTTGTGAACCTTTCCTCAGTACAAACCAATGGACTTGGCACCAAGATCAGGTAGAGAAGTCACACTGACTTAATATTGATGGCTGTGTTCAGTTTCAGTGCCCAATAGGACATGACCCAGTGACAGTGAGTCAGCATCAACAATACCGTAATTATTTTTACTCTGGTGTTTACATGAGTTGCTATTAAAATGTATATTAATATGTTACAGAGCATAGACAGATTAGGAATCCCTTCATTTTGTTGAACATTATTCCTCCTATTTTTAAAATCCCCACCAGAAATAGTTTATTGTATGATGCCATACATTTTTTCAATTTTGGGTGCTACTGCTTTTTTTTTTCCATTGTTTTTACACCCAGGACATGTCTTATCAAGCTGTTGGTCCTATGTCAATGTTGCAAAATGCTGCAAAATGTTAAATTTCACCATGTAAACGGAGTAGAAATGCCGAATAACATCACCCATCTAATTTGAAGTCTGGAGACACCTCCCTTATTCCCTGTGAGGTAGAATTGATTAGATTTTGAAATAATTAATTTGAAAAGAAATTGCAGTAAAGCATTTTTGAACAATTAGTAATTAACTTTTACAAAGAATATGCATTCAGGGGATTCATAGTCCTCATTAAAGTATTAAGCTTATTCATGACTGTGAAAGCATCTCCAGAATATTCGTCTCAGACCCCCTTAATTAGAATCCTGTGTTTTGCTCAGGTTTTCCTCAGCACACTATCGCTGCTCTGACTGATCAGGATGCCAAGCCTTCATTCAGCATGTCGTAAGTTGGATATGGTATGATTTTAAATATTCAGGCCTGGTCAGTGAGTGGCCTGCTTGTATGAGAATGACTTGTCTTTGTACTGAACTTTTCCTGCCGTGTGTCTCCCAGTCATTTGGATGGCAGCAATGGTCCCGGTCTCTCTCTGGGAGGTTATTACTGTCCACAGTGCCACGCAAAGTACACAGAGCTTCCTGTGGAGTGTAAAGTTTGTGGTACGTCTGAAGGGAGGATTCTCACTCACTCTCACTATCTGTCTCTCTCGCGCTCTCTCTCTCTCTCTCTCTCTCTCTCTCTCTCTCTCTCTCTCTCTCTCTCTCTCTCTCTCTCTCTCTCTCTCTCTCTCTCTCTCTCTCTCTCTCTCTCTCTCTCTCTCTCTCTCTCTCTCTCTCTCTCTGTGTGTGTGAGATCAGAATAAGATACAACTTGTATTTTCTTCTTGTGGCATCAAACCTCAATGTAATTATTTTCTTGGTGTGTATTGTCTCAAAGGTTTGACTCTGGTGTCAGCCCCACATCTCGCCAGATCCTTCCACCACCTCTTCCCTCTCCAGACCTTTGCAGAGAGTCCTGTGGAGGAGCTCAAAGGAGAAAGGTGGCTTTAATACACTCACAAACAAATACTTTGCAGCTGTGACTGTATAGTAATGATGGACAACATCACTCCCATAAAGTAAATCCCAACCCTCTTGATCGCCCCCCTGTGGCTGGCTGCAGTATAGGTCTTAAATCCCACCAAAGAGAACTTAGTGCTAGTGCTGTCCTACTCCTAGTGCTGGTTTTGAGATCGTTCAACTTGGGAACGTTTTAAGAAAAAATTTGGATATGTATATACATTCATTAATTCAGTCCAACCTGACCTCCTCGCATTAGACTCAGCAGACTACTCCTGAGTGGATGACTGAAAGCTGAGACCAACTTACGATTAGTCGAGCGTGTGTATCGGCGGGAAGTTGTCATAGTTGCTCCATCCCAGATCACTACTGTGCATACTGTCTTAAAATGTGTGGGATGCAGCATTTATATTTATTCTGGCTTCATTTATGGGTAGTGGGAGGAAATTGAGACACTTCATCATAATATAGATTCTGTGATCTAAATCTGTTGTGATTTGGTTTCAGGTTCTGTAAAGCTTGTCAAGGCCGGTTAAAGGATAAAAGTGTAAGTATATTAGCTGAATACTATTCACTGTTTATACTGTTATACCAATAATGTATATGTATACTTTGATCTATGTACTCTGACAGTTTTCGTAGTTAGTGGCACAGTGAAAACTGCACAGATGCATATATTATACACTGTACTTTTATTCCACAACCATACACAATAACTATATGGCACAACTACACTGCTGAACAGTTTAATTCTGTTAAGTATTTATTTTCCTAACAATCATGGGTGGTTCACTTTAGTTCAGTTTACTTGTCACAGAAAGTTTATACATGTTACAGTTAAAAAGTAACATGTTCCAGGACAGTCTTGCTTAGGAGTTACTGGTGGATCACTGATTGAATTATGTTTTGATTAGAAATATACACAGATAATTGAAATTTAGGGGAGGAAATACTCTCACAAATACTATTTATTACAATTATAATCCCTCTTTCCATCTCTTACTGCTCTGTCTTCCTCTTGGTCCCCGTATTTCTAGGTATTCAACTGTCCATCCTGTCACAGTGTGTTCTGTCTGGAGTGTGATATCTTCATCCATGACTCACTCCACTGCTGCCCCTGCTGTGCTCACTGTAACATCGTCCCCTAAGCTGAGAGGCCAGTCGCCAGACAGAGACTGATGTATATAGTATGTACTGTCACTACAGGTTTTGTATGTAGTGGCCATATTGTATGTTTCGAGTTTACCCATCAAGCACATACTGGATTATCATAAACATCCCAGCAGTGTTGTCCACCTTTGACCACACGGATATGATGCAGACAGGCGGCCTTTATTCAAAGATTGGCAGAAAAAACTGGATGATCATTAGGGAAGGAGACGTGTATATTCTCAGTTGGAACAAAGCTCCTGCATCTGAGCAACTTAATTTAAGAAATGTTTTTTGTATGTATATTTTATACACAATTTGTACTATAGTTCTGATTGTAATGTAGCAGTTACAATAAAACATTTTTTAATTGTCAATGTGTTTTATAAACCACTGAAGACACGTTGATTCTGACAACGTCAAATATATTATATATTATAAAAAATCCCACACTATGGATATTTTGGACCAAATAAATAAGATTCACCCCTTCCAAATCGGAGAGACTGTTTATACTTCTGGGAGTGTGGTAATGACTTGAAGGGGTTGGGGGAAAATGCCCAGAACTTATAAGTTACCATTTAGGCATTATTTAAGAAATTAATATCCAGACATGTCCTCTGGTCTAATACAATCAACCTGTCAGTGGTGCCTAAGGTCAATATGATAATATATGTGTGTATAATAATCATGTAGAGTATAATAATCACAAAAAACTAATTGACGAAGGAGCTGGGCAAGGAATTGGATTTTAACTAAGAATTATTTATTTTTCAGTTATATTTGCCAGTTATTTGCCTAAACAGTAAAATTACATACAAGCTCATTTAATTTAATATATCTAAATAAAAGATGACCACATGTCATGAATGAAATCTAGGGTCATAGAAAGTCATTCTTTATAGTTAAAAAGTGTACTAACTTTTTGATAAGGGCTACTGTCTCCATGTACAAATAATATTATACAATAAAATCGTCAAAGTTTGTGGAGGACTTTAATTTGACAAATCATCATTAAAAGAAAATGACTTTATCGGAAAGAAAGAGGAGGAGGAGTCTTTTCGTCATTTCCGGTCCGTATGTAAGTGGCTGGCGGGAAGCAGTAGTGTGAACACAGCAGCAGCGTCAGTTTCCAGCACAGTGACAAGATGTCCCGTATTCTGAACGGAATCGTGGCGGTGTGTCCTGACCTGGGGATCGGGAACACGGGGAACCTGCCCTGGCACCCTGTCAGACTCAGGTTAGTCTCTTTCATGGAAATCATGAAAAGCTTCATTCTGTTTACGAGCCACAGGTTAGCATCTGTTTACACAACAGAGGAAGACACATGGCGGCGGCTCACTGCAGCAGAAACAAATAAATCCTATCGTCTTCTCTTTCAGCAACGAATTCAAACATTTCAGAAGCATGACAGCGACTCCATCGGAGAAAGGTACCAAAGATCACCTGGTTCACTATAAGCATGCCTGGTTAAGAGGTCAAAGTGTCTTCCACAGTTAAACATTCACTGTTTACAGGTTTATTGAAACCACAGACTGCACGACTGTACACACTAAAGCCTGAAATAGTTTGATATCGTAGATAAACTTTGACATTATTGAGGTATTTTGAAACCATAGACTGTTAACATAAGAAACAAATAATAAATGAATGTACTAGAGCAGAAGCTGGGAAACTGAAGTAAAGAAACAGGTTTAGTGTCTTACAACCAGACAACAGCTAAAGTATTTACACTGCCTATAAGATATTTGTAATGTAACATTATAGTCATTACACCAAGCTTATTTTGTAAATAGTCTGGATGTAGTATCAGGCTATGCAGTTCCTATGAACAATCCCCCATTTTATTTGTATAGCCCATATTCACAAATTTGTCTCAGACAGAAGAGCAGTACATGTTCATGAAAAAAGACAATGTCTAACTTAAATGGAGATGTGTATCAATGTTTAAAGTATTTATACAATTTTTTTTTTTCTGAAGGTGATGAAGGGAGCAGTAATGGTAGTATATGTGAGGAGGAATATTGTATTTCTATGCAATCTAGTTGATCATACTCCTATAAGCTTGCACCACTATGCATCATCATGATCCTTGATCACGATCCACTATGTGGCCGCAGCAATGATCTTAGATCTGCAATGATAACAAACAAGGACTTCTAGGAAGAGGTCAACTCCATACCATGTATTGATGAGACATTAATGTGATAAAAAGGGAAAAAAGGAAAGAGAAGCTCCATGTGTCACGTGTCCTCCGGCAATCTAGTCCAACAGCATAACTAAGAGCAGGTCAAAGACCAGCCTGTCACAGCTCTAACTATAAGCTTTATCGTAAAGTAAGGTTTTAAGCCGACTCTTAAACGTATAGATGGTGTCTGCCTCCCGAACTGAAAGTGGGAGATGATTCCACAGGAGAGGAGCTTGATAGCTGTAAGTTCTGGCTCCTAATTAACTTTTAGATTCTTTAGGGACGACAATAAATACTGAGTTCTGGGAGCGCAGTGCTCTAGTGGGGTGATGTGGGACCTAACTACCGTAGATATACAAGTTTTTCTTAACAGCCATTTTGTAAAAAAGGACAAATACTTAAGTGACATAAAGCCATCATATCAACAGATGAAGCCATTGATGTGAACAGCACTTAATATCCATTGATTTCCTTTATAGTATCGTGGAGAGGACTCTAACCTTGTTGTCCTGCAGGTAAACAGAATGTGGTGATCATGGGCAGGAAGACCTGGTTTTCCATCCCGGAGAAGAACAGACCTCTGAAAAACAGGATCAACATCGTCCTCAGCAGGCAGTGCAAGTATGTGTCACACACAGTTATAGCTGACGCACAACAGTAGATACACTGCAACCTGCTTGTTATGCTTTCTATTTGACTGAGTTTCTCAGTGTGTTCAGGTTCTTTTGTGAGCCTCTACAGCAGTAGTCCAAAAACCCTGCCTCATATAAATGAACACTTAGTGCTATTTACATGTAATTGCTGGCTGGATTACATTCAGAGGCCATGTTCCTTTCTTTTTGAATGAATGAGTTAATGCTACATATATTAAGTGACTTCATACTCCTTGTGTTCCCACAGAGTGCCCCCTGCAGGAGCACACCATCTATCGGCAGACTTCAGTTCGGCTCTCAGGCTCGTCGACACAGAGCTCGCTGATCAGGCTGACCAGGTCTGGGTTATAGGAGGCAGCTCTCTCTACAAGGTACTACATGGAGCACCCAGGGTGTGCACTTATCTTAAGATTTTGTATCAATAAAAATAGATAACCACAATGGGGAATTTTAAGTCACAGAAATTTTTTTGGTATAAAAAAAATGCAGAAATTCGTCTTTTTTTAAATAGAATTCAATAAAGTGATTCTGGAAAAAGAAAGGAAATAATATCCAAATACGATTTTAATTTAGCTAAATTTGACAATTTTATAAAACCTGATGGTTGTGGTGAACCACCTCAGGATAAAATAAAACTCCACACACTCCTGCATCATATACAAACCCATTTTTTCTCTGGAATAATTGTTCCTTGAATGCTTTGGGTTACCAGGAGATGATGGAGAGCCCGGGGACCAGAAGACTGTTTGTCACACGAATACTGAAGCAGTTTGACTGTGACACTTTCCTCCCGGAAATCAGTCCAGACAAATACCGGCAGCTGTCAGAGTAAGATCAGCACACATGTACAGCACCATTTTGTGGGTCATGAACAGAGACTGATATATTGGCCAATATATAAATTTAAACACGATTTGATTAATGATTCCTAATAAGTCATTTTAAATCCCTTATGACAAAATGTTTTAATATCAACGTAAATCACAAACATAATATGACATTGATAGGTCTGTGAAAGGCAAATATTAGTTAGTAAGGTTTGTATTGTACTAACTAGTTAATTGCTGAGGTCTTGGGGCACGAAAATGCATCAGATAAGTGAAGAAATCAGATGATATGGCTGCTTTGAAACAAACCAACAGTTTAAAATAAAACCCACGTTGTCCTTTACTGCTGATGTAAGCTAACATCTGCATCATGGTCACGAAACCAGATGTATTCCTAGTAATGTCTCTCCAAGCGTATCTGGTTAATACAGCTCTTGGCTGATGAATTTAGATACTGATTATACACAAATAGTGTGGTTGAACCTTTTTATCATTCATGTATACACCAGATGGGCTGCACAGTAAAGTTTGTGTCTGCCACAGGTTCCCAGGAGTGCCACAGGAGCTGCAGGAGGAGAACGGTATCCACTACAGATTTGAAGTCTATGAGAGCATAGAGCCATGAAGAAGAAACATTTAAAAAAGCCTTGTGATTTTGTAAATGGCACCAGAGTAATGTAACTGCTGGTTTAAATGGGATTTGTACAGTTGGGTGTTGTCATACAAAGTTCTGTTTTGTATACATTTTCTTGCAATAAATTTTGATTTCAGCCATACTGCAGTCATTTACAGTGGGGGCGTGTAATTAATGTCATTATTAGAAAAGGGTTTATCTTAAATACTTCATATTTTATTCAACATATTACAGCGTCACCAGGTTAATAGATTGTTACTGTGTGAGGGACACATAATCAACTCCAGTTATGGAATCAAAGGCTAACAACTTAAATCTAATCTATTTCTCATTATTTCATCACACATTTGGCTACATTGTTCTTCTCTGAGCTACAATGGCAGCTCTCTGCACCCTGTTGTAAATGAAGACACTATTGTGTTGTCTTTGCTGTTTTGTATATACTACAACTACAAGCATCTGGACATTTTTGAATTTCCTTTTAAAAACCACATTATTTTAGATTTTTGTGAGAAAATTAGACTCCAATTTCTGACACATGTGCATGTAAATAAACCCAGATCCACTGAGGAATAATTCTCATGGAGAACACAATGAATGCTGGACGAGTGACTGGGATGGACTTGACAACAGCTTTGTTCCCAGGTGTATTTCAAGAGACGGTATTGTGACATATCACCTGACATAACACATGTTGTATTACATTCCAGAGCTGAGTTTGATGTGAAAAAGTCCCTATAATGTATCAAGTTACACAGTTAGCAGGAAATTGCAAAAGGTGAAACAGTATGAGGAAAAGAACAGTACATTTATGGGCTTTTATAAAACATTTCAACGTTAACACAGAGTAGACAATTATTTTTCTCCTAAAGTTGGAAAATCTAAATCATTCTCAAGCCGATAGGTGACTTCTATTTTACATCACTAACTTCAGAATATAGTAATGTGTCCTCAAAGTGAGAGAACATTTCTGTTGTGTAATTCTCACCAAAACAAATCTGTCTGCAGCCTTGAACTTTCCAGTGACGTCAGCTGCACCATTGTCATCGCGCCGATCTTAAGTCTAAATACGTGAAGATGAAAAATTAGTCGTACCTGCGCAAATGCTTCACCAAAGACCACCGTCTGCTGCTCATAATAGGATGTGCTGTCATTGGCTGCGTGCTTCCTGCTCCTCAGCAGCCATAGGCCAGCCTCTCGCTCTCATCTGATGAATATCTGTCTCCACACTCTTCACGCTCATCTGTCATTCCCCTGCACGGATGTCTGCTCTCCACACTGGTTTCTCCTCAGCCTGCACAGCGACGCTGACCCATCAGCTGTAGGGGTCCTGCAGTTTGAGCAGCCTCCATGGTAAAGAACCAGACACATCCAGGTAAGTTTGTGCACATACCAACGATGACCTGAAGTTTTGAAATTAGTGTCAATGTTAACAGCTGTGCTTTTGGAAATAATCTTATATTGTGTTGCTGTTTGTGTGCCATACATTTTCTGAAATGTTTTCTTAATTATTCAGTTAGAATTATACGTATAACAGTAGAAATGAGGATAAACACCTCATCATGCTCAGGTCGGATACAACTCATGTAAAACCGTTGTGTGATTACCTCTACCTCAAAAAACGTATAACGGCCTTGAAACAGAACTCGTCACTGAGCATGCTTCATCCTGGTTTGTTAGACAACATTATGGTATATCCAGTAAATAATGCATAGTTAATAATCTGCTTGTTCTGCCACTTTTAGTTATACTTTTGAATATGTTCCTGTGGTAAATGACAGGCAGCACAGGATTCTATTCAACAAAATTGTCCTTGCAGGGTTATTTCTGTCGCTTTCAACAAATATATATATACAGGACTGTCTCAGAAAATTTGAATATTGTGATAAAGTTCTTTATTTTCTGTAATGCAATTAAAAAAACAAAAATGTCATGCATTCTGGATTCATTACAAATCAACTGAAATATTGCAAGCCTTTTATTCTTTTAATATTGCTGATTATGGCTTACAGCTTAAGAAAACTCAAATATCCTATCTCTAAATATTAGAATATCATGAAAAAGTATACTAGTAGGGTATTCAACTAATCACTTGAATCGTCTAATTAACTCGAAACACCTGCAAGGGTTTCCTGAGCCTTGAAAAACACTCAGCTTGGTTCAGTAAACTAAATCACAAGTATGGGGAAGACTGCTGATCTGACTGCTGTCCAGAGGACCATCATTGACACCCTCCATCAGGAGGGTAAGACACAAAAATAAATTTCTCAAAGAGCAAGCTGTTCACAGAGTGCAGTTTCAAAGCACATCCACAAAAAGTCTGTTGGAAGGGGGAAATGTGGCAGGAAACGCTGCACAACCAAGAGAGATGACAGCAGCCTTAACAGCATTGTGAAGAAGGGTTGCTTCCAGAATTTGGGGGAGCTTCAAAGACAGTGGACTGAAGCTGGAGTCCAGGTATCAAAAGCCACTGTTCAGACGTGTCCGGGAAATGGGCTACAATAGCCGTATTCCCATGGTCAAGCCACTTCTGAACTCAAGACAACGGAAGAAGCGTCTGACTTGGGCTATGGAAAAGAAGCACTGGACAGTTGCAGAGTGGTCCAAAGTCCTCTTTTCAGACGAAAGCAAGTGTTGTATTTCATTTGGAAGTCAAGGCGCCAGAGTCTGGAGAAAGGCTGGAGAGGAGCAAAATCCAAGTTGCTTGAAATCCAGTGTGAAGTTCCCACAGTCAGTGATGGTTTGGGGAGCCATGTCAGCTGCTGGTGTTGGTCCACTGTGTTTCATCAAGCCCAGAGTAAATGCAGCTGTGTACCAAGAGATTTTAGAGCACTACATGCTTCCGTCTGCTGAAAAGCTCTATGGAGATGAGGATTTCATTTTCCAGCATGATCTGGCACCTGCCCACAGTGCCAAAACCACCAGTAACTGGTGTACTGACCATGGCATTACTGTCCTCCATTGGCCTGCCAATTCCCCTGACCTGAACCCCATAGAGAATTTGTGGGGTATTATGAAGAAGAAGCTGAAAGACACCAGACCCAACAATGCAAATGAGCTAAAGGCCGCTGTTGAAGCATCCTGGGCATCCATAAACCCTAAGCAATGCCACAGGCTGATTGCCTCCATGCCACGCCGCATTGATGCAGTAATCCGTGCAAAAGGATTCCCAACCAAGTACTGAGTGCATTAATGGACATTTTCAAATGTTTGATTTTGTTTTGCTGTTATAAATCTTTTTTTTACTTGGTCTGAGGAAATATTCTAATTTTTTGAGATAGGATTTTTGAGTTTTCTTAAGCTGTAAGCCATAATCAGCAATATTAAAAGAATAAAAGGCTTGCAATATTTCAGTTGATTTGTAATGAATCCAGAATGCATGACATTTTTGTTTTTTTAATTGCATTACAGAAAATAAAGAACTTTATCACAATATTCTAATTTTCTGAGACAGTCCTGTATACCTGGTACATAAAACCCCAGTACTTTACTTGGATAAATAATCATACTGATGTCTTTACCTGAGAGAATGGAATGAAACATATCTAGCCTTCACTTGTGGAGTAATGGTAAGGAATGGCATTTTCTCTCCTGCCTCTGTCATTAGCTATTCTGTCTGTTTTGATGCAAGCTGAAGGCCAGGCCCGGTCGCTCAAAGAAGCACAGATGAGGCTGAATGTCAACCAACAGAACAGGCTGCTAACAAAGGTTAAACCCTCCTGATCTCCACATATGCAGCTTTAGTCCTGTCTCATTAACCATTACAGCATTGTACAGATAGTTACAATAGCACCAGGTTTAGTAATTCATACCCATAAAGTTAGTGGACTTATGAGAGGCAGATTGAAGGAACAATGTTCAACCTCTGTTCAGAAGAGCACAAGATATCTCTATTTGTAGTTGTTATGTTGCACCTATAGTTGTGTTTAAAATGTTTAGTTCCCTTATTTCCAATAATGCGATCAATAGTATATTTATGTCCCGTCACTGTTGGCTGAATCCCAGTGTCTTCAAGCACCCGGTTAATATTATTGGTTATTTTATTGGTACACACTAAACTATTTAACCTCTAAAATATGATTCAGTGTTACAGATCAAACAAACAACAGTTTATACCGCAGTTAAAATGAGCTCCTCTCTAACCAGTTACAGTGGCAAAATGTGGTCTCTGTTATGCTAGATTACATCACAACCAGGATGTACAGATAATTCAGATGCTACAGTGTATACACTGAAAAGTACACCAACACTTTGACCACTAAAAATGTGTCATCTAATGTATTCACATACATGCGTACCCAGCTGACACACACGCACTCTACTCTTAGTCACAGTTTGATAGATTCTGAGAACCTCAAGGGCACAGACACAATTTGCTGCAGGAATGAATAGTAGCTGTTCAGGAGAGATGAAAATCATTTTGTGTTCTCATGTCTGACGCTGGAAAAGGATCGAACAGATGTTGTGCCCTTAACTGTCGCTTTTGCATCGCTTCCCATCTTCTGAACAGCTGATGGAATGTATGGAGCGTTAACTGTTACCATTGTTAAACCTCATTGTACACTGGCAACTATACAAGGGATTCTTAAAGTATTTTTACAAATGCAGACATGTGCGTCGTCTTCAGAGTTCAAGGTTGAAAAAGCAACATCACGTAAGATATAAAGACATATTGTAGGAGTCGAGGGAATCACGGAGTCCGGAGATCTTATTGTTTTGTGCGCCTCTCGGCGTGCGTTTATTTTGACCAAACAATTCACTCCCAGAGAACTTCCGGGCGCCACCAAAACATCTGCTTTTAACCACACCCAGTGCACCTGTTACCTTGGTAACCCCACAGCTCCCTACCAGGTATGTAAGTGTGCAAACCACATTAGTGTTAACTGTCTTTGGTGAATTCTGTAACATCACCTGTCCCCTACAATATATTATAATTTCTATGGGCTGTGTAGGTGATGCCGTTTATATAAGGGCCTCACCTGCAGCGACAGAGTAACAGAGAAGAGCAAAGAGAGCACATCAGACGAGCTCTTATTGTCCAGATCAATAAAGCCACATGTATTGTATGAGACAGTTTGGCTGTTGGTCCTGTTCTCTCTTTGCTCTGTAGACAGTTATGACAGCAAAACAACAGAGCAGATGGTTAGAATATTCCGAAAATTGGCGGAGGAACTGACTTTTTTCAGTAGAAAATATTATATGGAAATGTAGCACTTGGCCATACTGCCCAATGACAAAGCAGAAAAATAGTTTGCAGCATGAAAATGTTCTGATTTAGAAAATTCAAGTCTTACCTGCAAAAACCATTTTGGAACTTGTAACTGTAGTGTGCTCACAAAACTGATAACACACATATTATGTATTTACAGTGCACATCTAGGAAATACAAAAATAGTCAATATTAACATGTATCGTAAGTATGACAATATTTCTGTGTGCAATCTGATCATAATATATGCAGAGAAGCTCGGGAATAAGTTTGTGATTTTGGATCAGATGTGCATCAACCTGTGCACGGCAGTTTATCTGAGGCTCTGACTTGAGGACCCACAATGTAGAGCCACCAGCAGCTGCCCACCTCATACATGATAACTTCTTCTTCCTCTATTGCAGGCACTCAGCTGTGGATCTCCCATCAAACACTGAAGGTGAACTGAAGTTAACAAAGATCCTTACAATGGAGTCATCAGAGGTTCGAACAGATGGCAATTCTCTGCTAAAAGCAGTGTGTCTGAGTCGTCTGCGTCTGACTCGGCTCCTCTTGGAAGGCGGGGCCTACATTAATGAGAGTAACGAACATGGAGAGACACCGCTTATGGTAGCCTGCAAGACACGTCACACAGATTCCCAGAGTGTACCCAAACACAAGATGGTTTTGTAAGTTCATGATTGGTGAAAGTACGTGTTTTTTGTTGAGGATTACTACCTTCCTCTTTCCTGGTGTAGTAAATGTGATCTTACTCCCAATAGGTATCTTTTGGAAAGTGGAGCTGATCCAAACATCCAAGACAAGACAGGGAAAACGGCTCTGATGCACGCATGCCTCGAACAAGCTGGAGCTGAAATCCTTTCACTTCTTCTGAGCAGTGGAGCTGATCCAACCCTGGAGGATCACACAGGATTATCAGCATTGGTTTATGCAGTCAATTCAGGAAACAGGGAAGTCCTCAGGGTCCTCCTGGATGCCTGCAAGGTGAAGGGTAAAGAAGTTATCATCATCACTACCAACAAACTGCCATCTGGCCATCAGGTGACTAAACAGTACCTCAATGTTCCTCCATCTCCTGACCTCGAGGAGCGTCTTCATTACACTCCACCTTGTTGCATGTCTGCACACGAGGTCCAGCTGCAAACTTCTCCACAGGGTTCCTCAGTGGGTGCTTCCCCTTTTCTTGGCCACAGGGATTCCCACTGTTTATGCTCAGGGCCCGGCATAGTCATATCTCAACCAGGTTCTCCAATACAACGTCCTAGTCCTTTATGTGTTCCTACAGTGGATAAGCGACTTAATCTCCACAGACTACACTCGGAGCCTCGGACCAAAAGTCCTTCCCTGCTGCTACAGCAGAGCCAGACCTGCTCCCTGACGGAGGAGCCAGTGGAAGTTACAGCTGAGGAGGACTGGTCTCTCAGATTCACAAGCTTTGCTATCCATGGAAGACCACTTGCTGTATCACGCCACCACAGTATCGATGTCAAAGACACAATAGGGCTACTGAAAGCACAAGAGAACATGCCAGGACATGACAATAGGGGAGGAGGTGGAAGAAGAGGCTTTGGTAGAAAGATGTCATATGACAGTGCTTCAAGTTCACTGTATTTTACTTCACACCCAAACCTGCATCAGGACAGTGTCCCCTTTCTTCATGAATCCAGTCCTGTGGATGAAGATTCCTCACTCTGTCTTAGACAACTGAATATTTCAAGTCTAAAAAATGTGGTCCGTCGGCGGAACATTGGCATGAACCACTACAGTTCAGACTCTCAGTTACCACAATTTGGCAGCAGAGAAAATAGCACCAAGAACAGTGGTGGAGCTGGAGTGGGATCAGGAAGGCACAAGCTAGTAAACAGCAGGTCCTCCACTCTCTCAGGATCCAGGGAGTCCTTGGAGAGCTCCGCCCAGAGACGAGACACAGCCAGGCTTGAGCGTAGAGGCTCAGGGACTTATCTTCTGGATCATATTGCCCACACTCGCCCTGGATACCTTCCTCCCCTGAATCCCCATGCTCCCATACCTGATATCGGGGTGAGCTCTAGCACTTCCCACCCTTTGAGTGGAAGTAGTAAGACGCTGAATGGTGTAAATACAGGGTCAAAGCCTATTCTTCCATGTGCACCTGGTTTTCCAAGGAATCTAAAAGGCAAGAAAATGATGTGGAGACGCCACTCAATGCAGAGTGAGCAGATAAATCAGCTGGTCGACTTTGAGGAAACTGTTGGCCACTAGTATAGAAGATGTAAGTGCTTTTGTCCATATCATACATTTCTGTACCATACTTGTGGTACCATTGCTGAGGCCAGTTCATGTGACCTCAGTATGAAACTCAGTGTGAAAAAAGAATCGAAAGAAATGTTTTATTTTCAAAGTGTGAATATGCTGAAACTATTTTCCTCAACAGCTCCTACAACAGAAAAGTTTCAAAAGTGAGAAATAATATTGCAATTATGAAACACAATTCAATGCTTAAGACATGGTTATTCCAGCAGATTAAAACACTGCAATAATTTACCAGTTTCAATATGTTAAGCTCACACAGATCTGCTGGGTCTCTAGTCAGCATATCTAGTGCATGTCAACGGTTGCCACATGCAAATCTCATCATCCCAAGGCTACAAGAAAGAATCGCACAGAAAAGAACAGGTAGTCAAAATGTTTCCTCTGAACACAGAACTATTAAAGTAGCTTGAGTGTGGATTGCCTTTTATTTCCTTGGTCATACCGAGTGAGTGTGTGCATGCTGGTGCCACTGCTTGTCTGCAAGGGTTAATATATTAAACACTGAGGTTTGCTCATACACAAAATATTATCTTTTTACAATAATTATTCTTTATTACTCCTGCACTACATGGTAGCAGATGTGTTTGGAAGGTGAATGGTGGTGGATGATTTAAACATGGCCACCATCAAAGGCTTACACAATTTTGGCTTTAACTCTAAATCTAAATCGACTTCACAGAACTGCAAACTGCACAGCAACTTCCTTTTTCCCCTTTCCACAGACAGCTATCACTACTGGGCCTAATAATTATACAAGGCTAAGCAAGACTGTTTAATTGATTCTGTGTGGTGTTTATAAGTTTGATTTGTGTTTTGATATTGTGGTTATAAGTTATTTGAAAGTTAATGTTAATTAGGCTCTTTACAGTCTTTCTTATATATCTCTATGACCCTTTCTCTGACTTAGCATCCACACAGACACACGCATAATCTTCACCTAATTAGCTCGGACCCCCGCTACATGTAAACATTCCAAAGGGGAGTGTGTGTCTGACTCACAGACACACACACTCACATACGCATCTTTGTTTAGTACATTGTTAGTAATTTGTGTTTTTATACTCATAATAAATGTTTTTTTGAGTGAAGTGAATTTTGACAACCTCTACACTGTCAAGAACTCCATATCCTTCAACTAAGCTAACTATATAGACGGTAAATTTGATTATAGTTATTAATTTAATTGTTAATCAGAGTTCCAAATTTGTAGTTAGTACTTTTATGAGACTTAATCAATAAATTGGCAATCTTTTCCCTGCCCTTGAAGGGTGGTGGCCCGAGGTAACTTTAATCAATCAAAGTTATGATTTAATATTAATAATACAATATTCATATTTAATATTTTATTTCAATAACCAAATTTATTGAATGCCGAAAGGCACACCCTATTATGTTATCACCTTTAATGCATTATTCCACAAGACAGCATATCAAGGTGCTGTGAGAATGTATGTAGGCTACAGGACTTGAAGATTCTTCACGTCTCACCCATAAAGGCTTCTTCTTGATTCTTCTTGATACAGTGCTCTGTATTCCTCCAACAATAAAATAATACATTTATTATATAATTTATGTGGCTTTATTGTTATTTTTTTTATAATAAAATATATTCCTTATCGATTTCCACAAGGGGGTTTCCTCTCCCTATAGTTTTACTAGTATTTGCATTTACTGTCCATATGCAGTGTTTTCATTTCCATTATCTTTAACATACAGTCAAGCTATTTCATTGGGTGTCAGATGTGATGTATTTAATTTGTCAATCATTTGTATTGTGGGATTTTTTTGTACATGAGAAAGACTGTGGTCAATGCTGTTTTTTTTTTTGTTTTTATCATCGAGTCATAACTATATAATAAGTATAATAATATTTTACTTAATGTAACAGTACAATAGTTTGGAAGTCCATGGCTTCATTTATGGGCAGCAGTTATCTTCCTGTGCACCAAGAACACCGCTCAAATCCATGTCATGTTTCCATAGTGGCCAGAAGCAAAACTTTAGTGGTACATTCAACCTTCAATGTTCCTCTACAAACTGTGTAGTATTATATGCCATATTTTCAGTAAAGCTATTCAATTGATAATGAGTTGCTTTGTATCAGGATGAGTCACTTTAAGTTATGATGATGTTATATTTTGGTGACCATTGTGCATAAAGTGATAACAAGGTTGCTTCAGACTTTTTCCTCCGCGTTTTATTTGCCGAACTGTGATGCCAGTGATAATGAGATCAAACAACTTGAGTAAATATTTTATTAAAAGAGGATTGTTCCAGGCTCCATCTCACATCCATACACTGTAAAAACAATGCTGTTAACATCTGCTAATGTCTTCAACCTCACAGTTGGATAGAAGATCATCTGACCAATCCTTGCTCACCACAGATCATCCAAGCTAATACTTACCTCCAGCTCACTGACACCAGTTAGAGGACAAATACCATTTACATTGTCATTGTTCACTACAATGTATAGTGAGTGGATTATCTGAACTACTCAAATTCTGAGTGCATTCCTTAAGTCTGAATTAACCAGATGTGATACAATACAAATACAGTATTTGGTGGACTTATTTACTTACCTCATTGTTTAGGGCTCAATGATATATGTTAAGTATGATAAATCTACATTTGAAACACTTTGATAAAAAGTATCAAGGCATTAAATCAACTACAACAGTGAAACACTACTGCTACAGGCAGCTCTGGTTCAGGAAGTAGAGCGGGTTGTCCACTAACCAGAAGATCAACGTTACATTAGCAATAAGTCACCTGGGGGCATCAGTCGTCTGTCAGAATTCTGAAAACAACTTGGTTTGCAGTGAAGTTATTCTAAGAAATTGTCTCCTCCTGTCAGGCTGAGCTCTGTCCTTTGACAGTCAGGCAGGTCATAGTAGATCCTACTGATGTCAACGTTTTTTCTGTAGGGCAGTAAGTCCTGTGGTGAAAATATGTCACTCTGGCTGGTCCACACAGTTAGACTGTACCTGTGAATGACATGAGAGATCATAAACATTTCATTGACATACATCAGAGCCACAAAAAAATGTTATTTGAGTATTTATAATATTATCAAAATTACTCCCTTTCCTGAAAAATATTCAAATGTACTGATGGACAAAAAAATTCTGTTTTCTTAGTCAACAGAGGTTGAGAGCAAAGTTAGTACAACCCACATTTACAACATGGCATAATGAAAAGATGGTTCGTGTGACAGTGCAGCGGCG
The DNA here is from genome assembly GCF_949316205.1 of Platichthys flesus. NCBI lineage: Eukaryota > Metazoa > Chordata > Actinopteri > Pleuronectiformes > Pleuronectidae > Platichthys > Platichthys flesus. Next base: position 25,164,778 of record NC_084947.1, on the reverse strand, counting down.
ATGAAGCAATGTTGATGCGACTGACTGGCCTCACCATGTATATAATTACCTGTCAGACTGCTGCAGCAGCCATGTGAGCTGAGAGAACGACTGGGCCAGGAGAGCTGCACGTACTGGGAAGGTGACTGGATGTTTCAGGGATCTACATATATCCTCAATCCCATGCACCATATCCCAGCTGTATCCTGGAAGAAATGAAAACAACTCATCAACGGCTGCCTTCTCACGGTATCTACAGTTTTACAAACCATCTTCTGCATTTCTTCAAATAATGACCAGAGCCTTTGTTTATCTCAACTGCTTAATGTTACAGGTCTTATTTGGTTGTTTTCATCCGCACCTGTTTAAGTTAGCAGTGTGCTGTTACTACAAATTCAACATTCAAACGTTTCAAAGTAAAAGCCCTCTAGTATTTGAGCAGACTAACCCTTATAGGTGAATACAAAAATATATATATATTTTTCATCAGTTATTTAAAAAAGTGAAAATATAACATATTCTAGACTCATTACAACTCAACTTAAATGTTTTAAAAAAGTTATTTGGATTCAGACAATCATAACCTGCAGCTCAAAAAAACAACACTTATCTAAGAATATGTGAAATTTAATGTATAGAATCTAGACCAGTGGTCGCAAACCTGTCGATTGCGATGTACCGCTCGATCTCCCAGTTTTCACTGTCGATCCCCCAACTCTCTGGACTCACTGGCTGTCGTCGTGCTCAGCTGTGTGTCGGTTGTCTGTTTTTCACACGCGCTGTGTGTCCCCTACTGGCGGTGGAGACGCATGCTCTTGTCCTCCAAGAACAAGTTGGTTTATGTACTAAACTAAATGTCAGGACTCTAAGGTATGAAGGTGCGCATCTTTCGGTCTGTCAATAACAATCAAAGCTCCGATGGAACAAATGAGTGGATTGAGAAAGTGAAACGCTGGAGTGCTTTTACTGTTGTAAATACATTTGTGTCATAAACAGATAAACACTGAAGTTCACTGCAGAATAAACAGAGAAAATGATCTAACCTGAGTGTTAATGTTTGTCTGATGAAATAATTACACAAACAAATGGTTGGAACACTTTCTGTATGCCTTTTCAAAATAAAAGAACTCCAGCGTTTCTGTTAAATATTTGCAGGAGCTGAAGATTCACGATTTCATAATGTGTAGTACCGGTATTTATTTGAGTACAAGGGACTTATTTCATACAAGGCAATAATCATATTTGTGGCTATATTCAAATCAAAGCCTATATGTATAAATATTGTTCTGCAGTAGCAACTCCTCTGCAGAACATGGTGTGGAACTGAGAAGCTACGTATAGTGTAAATATGAATGGATATTATTTGGAAAATTGTGCATTGAATAGAAAAAGTTGCACAACTGTCTCTCTTTGTGTTTATTTATTTCTTGTACATTCAGCCTTTAACAGAAATTGCAAAAAATAATAAGTATGAACCTCCTAGTTTTTTTTGTGGAAGATATCAGGCTGGTAGATCATGGCTTATGTTTGGAATTAAAAAGTGAACTTGGGCTCGAAAAGGTTGGTGACCACTGCTCTAGACCTTAGTACGTACAGTTCCTTGAGACAATGTATTTTATAATTTCAAGTATTACAAATTTAATTTAAATTAATTTTCTCACCTACTGAAACTCATAAATCTCAGATAACTTGAATCAGATCTACATGCAAACACAGCCAATGGTAAGTGTCATCACCTGGGTTGTCTGTACCAGCAGTCCATCCTGTCGTCCAGCCGAGGGACAGCACAGCTTGAGTGGGGAGAGTTGTCAGGGCAGAAAGAAATGCGTGAGGGTCAAGAGGTGTGGCCCGTCCACCAGGACCAGAGACAATATCTGCATTGATCCACAAAGGACAGCTCAGGTCAGGCAGCACTTTCTCCAGCAGAGCCACAGATGGAGACACTGCCTCCAGGCTGCAGGGAGAGTTAACCGCAGGGTTAGCACCACACACAAAGCAGTGCATTAGTTAGAGAGAATAGAAGAGAGTCTCACCTCTTAAAGTCGAGTTTTATTCCCATCTGGTGCTCTTTCACTGCTTCCAGCCACTCCTTCAGTGTGATGTCGCTGTCTGTGTCAGGGGGGTGTGCCATGATTGGCTCTTTGGGGTCACGACCTCTCATGATTATGTCTGCCTCAATCATATGTGTGGGACCTTAGGATCACAGTTGGTCAAACTGGTCATTGAAAAACCCATTTGGTGATGATATACCAATACTTTTGAAAAACAATATGCACAATTTGCATATTTGATTATGGATCATTTAGGGTTGTGTATATTTAAACCTACATTGAGGGAAGTTTTTTTGTGTGTATGGAAGGTTAAAAAAATATGCGTAACTCACATAGCCTGACAACCCATTATAGATTTAAATCAGTGTCTCTGTAAGAAGGAGTCAACAACACTGGACCTTAGAGGGTAGGATTAATAGGTGGAAATGCTTCTAATATGTAATAAATGTTCAGATAACTTGGCTTGATATTGGCTTAGTCCTAACAGGATGTGAGCACTTATTTTTCTCTTTCATCTCATTGGGACTTTAGTGCTGTAGTTTTGGATCAATTCATTATGTAGGAATCATAAAATCAACAAAACGTTGACACTTGACTGAGGCACGCATTTGTATTCAAGCTCTAACTAGTGACTTCTTTCACGTTTACAGATTGATCTACAGATTATATACTTGATAATCTGTCTGATCAATCAAATGAATTCTACATTATAGCAGTACAGAGGAGAGATAAGCTGCAAATCTTCACATTAAATAAGTAAAAGATTGTGTTAATATATCAGTTTCTCATCAGTTTATCCTTTGATCAGTCAGTCAGCTCTGCTCCACATACATTCTCAACAGGCAGTTTGATGACTACAGTGTCTACAGAGGCAGAGTGCAGTCAACTGTAGTGTTATATGGGCGGCTGTGGCTCGTGGCTCTGCATGCCAAAGTGTCCTTGGGCAAGATGCTGAACCACGAATTGCCCCTCATAGAACAACAAAGTGCTGCTGATAGATGCACTGTATGCGTGAATGTAAAACTATACTGGAAAGAGCTTTTTCAGGAGTGCAGTCATAGAGAGAATGTATCATTTTAACTTCTTCAGCAACATTTCAGCAATTAAAAGTCAGCTGATGATTAGCAAACAGATAAAACTGTTTGAAAATAAAGTTTGTTCCTTGCACCAACACAAAGTGTGATTTAAGGCCACATAACAGTGCCTTCAATTTTATTTGTAACTTCAAATAAGCTGATATCTTGGGAAGCCCTATTTCTGACAACAAAATAAAAAAACAAGGCCTTGATATTAGAAACACAAAGTTATAGTTGAAATATAAAACTTTAAAGCTCTATTTTATACTTTTTATCTCATAATAGCATGTGTATTGTATATTATCGAGGATGAATTCCCATTTTCTTTCTCTTTCACTGGTGGAAATGGTCTTCAAAAGACATCAATGTGTGGTGAGCTGGGTGGAGATGTTAACATGATAAAGTGCATCAGTGATGTGATCATTCATGTTGTAGAGACACACACCTGTCACCGCCTCGTGCAGTCTGCTCCTGCTGTTCACTGCGTGACACCATCTCACCTCAGCACCGTCCCTCCGCTTTATCTGCCTCCGACTCAACAAGTAGTCCAGAGTCCCGTCACACATCCTGCCTGTGAACTCAGAGTTAATGGTGTTGTCCATGTTCACCACCACACAGGAGCCATGACACGCAGCTCAGCTGACCGATAAGCGTCCGCCGCGATGTTAGCTAACAGGACATCTGTGAATAATATATCACGGAGCGCAGCTGAAAATAGTTCACACCCTTCACATGTTTCAGTCCTTTCACTTCCACACAACATAAAATATAAAACAAGCGCTTCAAAGTAAACCAGTGAGACAGAAGTAGAAATATTAGTGTCTTACCTCAACCAAGAGACACGGGCTCACACTGTCACATCAGAAAGGAAATACACACTCCACTTCCGGTTTGGCGCTATCAAAATAAAAAGAACACGTAATACATGTGAGGGAGTGTATTAGACCAAATGGTCACATTATTGTATTTCTAACCTTTAACCCTCCGTCTCTCAATCCCCTGTCCTCCTCGCCCTGTCATTTTTATCACGAGAATTTTGACCAATTTTAGCATTTATTCAATATTTTACAGAGGGCCTCCTGTGCATACAATATATTATGTGATTTTCAGTGGTGTATAAAGTACTTGAAAGCCATACTTGAGTAAAAGTACAGATATCTTACTTGAAAGTGACTTCGGTAAAAGTAAAAGTCACCCGTCAGAAAATGACTTGAGTAAAAAAGTCTTAAATTAGCTTATAGTCTATACAGGCACAAAACTACCAAAAATGTAGTTTCTCTTTTGTTAACAGCTGCACTTTGCTAGTACAGAGAAGAAAAACTCACTGGACACAGTCTCGTTTTGCTGCCAAATTTCAGACCGAATAATAAAAACTTAACTGAACCGAGCTCCTGCAGGAGAACCTGGATCATTATAAAGGGAATAAATGGACGGGGAATGTGCTGGTGTTTGTACACATCGCTACTCCCCATTGGATGGTTTAGTGAGGTCCTCGGATCGGCCCCGCCAGAGTCGGTCATGGCCCTGGCGGAGCGCCGAGAAGACGATCAAACTGGACTCTCTAGAGCAGTGGTTCCCAAACTGTGTGCCGCGGCACACTGGTGTGCCGTGAGGCAAGTCCAAGTGTGCCGTGGGATTTTGTGACAACCATAGCCTACTGCAATATAGTATACAACTATACAAAAATAATTATTTTAATTTACTATATACTACTTTGAATGCACTCGTTCCATAATACAGAGGCAAACTCTTTATCTAAAAACTATTTAAAAAATCCTCAAAGAGGATCCCACATTTCGCTGTTCGCGCAGTGGCGCAGGTGAACACAACATTAAAACATAAACAAGAGGGAAAATGGAGCGCTTTCTCGTGCGGAGCAAACCACCAACCACCAGTGCAGAGACTGCCGAGTCCGACAACCCACCGAAAGAAAAGAGGAAAAAAACTGTCAGCCGACAGTATCATGAAAGTTACCTGTCTTATGGCTTTTGGAATTTTCACGTGAACACGCTGTCCCTCATAAGGACAGGCTCGCGGATGAGAGCTGGTGCGCCAGGCTGGCTTACCTTGCAGACATATTTGGGCATCTCAACGAGTTAAACGCCAAGCTTCAGGGCAGGAATGAAAACATTTTATCATCCACAGACAAGATTCGGGGCTTTATGGGCAAACTGACCCTGTGGCGCGAGGCTTTGGAACAGGGCTCCATGAACATGTTCCCGCTGGCATCAGCTGCGCCACAGGCAGCCAGTGAGCGCGCTATATATGCCGAACACCTTCAGACCTTAAAAGAGAGGTTTGAGCGCTATTTTCCACGTGTGGCGGACATCGAGGACAATGACTGGATCCGAGACCCATTCAACCAGGAGTCCGAGTCCTCAACCGAGAAGCTCACTATGAAGGAGAGAGAGGAGAGCGCAGAGCTCCGTGCGGACCGCACGCTGAAACTGAAATTTAGTGAGCTCACACTCGATCAGTTTTGGTTGGTTTGTGCATCAGAATATCCAACCATCTCCCACCACGCTATCGACCAACTTCTTCATTTCCCCACCACCGAGTTGGCGTTCTCCACTCTTGTTCACATGAAGAACAAGACCAGGTCACGGCTCTCTGTTGAGCAGAACATGCGAGCGGCCCTCTCCTCCGTGCCACCAAGGATTAAAAAAATCTGTGCGCCCCGACAGGCACATGTGTCCCACTGATTTGTTAGTAGGCAGAATATTTACAAAAAAAGCCTGATTCTAAATGTTACAGTTATAATTTGTGTGTCAGATTCAGGACCATGCAGCTTTCTCATGGACAGTTCTCTGCTGAATTTCTGTTTCCTTTGCCTCACCTGTCTGGTTGAAATGGGTGTGTTTGATTAAGCCCAATTTGATAAAGTTTAAATAGTTTTGTGAAGTATTTTGTTAATAAATATTTCATGAGTAGAATAGTTGTCTTGGTCACATCTTATTTGGCATTAGTAAATAATTATAAACTTAACAGATAAACAGATGATATTAGTGATAACACGTGTTATAAGGCTATTTTGCACAATAGGTGTGCCTTGAAATTTTTATTTGTCCTTTGGTGTGCCTTGGGCACAAAAAGTTTGGGAACCACTGCTCTAGAGGAAGTCAAACTCGTAACAGTGTTTCTGATGGTGAACCTGCGGAGGGGGGTCTTGCGCCCCCCCTCACGCCGCCGGACCTGCACATCTCCCGAGGCAGCGGGCACGCGAGTGAGCGAGAGAGAGAGAGAGGTGCGCCGCGCGTACAGGCGCACGTTGAGCCAACCTCTGCTGCTCAAGTAACGAGACAGTTTTGAGAATGTAAGAAGTAGAAAGTACAGATATCTGTGTTCAAATGTAGCGAGTAAAAGTAAAAAGTCGTCAGGAAAATAAATACTCAAGTAAAGTGCAGATATGTGAAAAATCTACTTAAGTACAGGAAAGAAGTATTTGTACTTCGTTACCTCCCACCACTGGTGATTTTATTATTAAAGACATGTTTAATATGTACTGTATTTAAATAACAAGACGCCCTTTATTCAAGCACTTATTACAGGGTTTCAGTGTATATGTAATTTCACAAAAACAACCCTATGGATATGAAAGTGAAAGTGCTCTTATTAAAAACCAGCAGAAGGGCAAGTGATAACAGCACAGGTATCAGGCAGAAAGTCTTCACCCACACTCCTGACATGATAGTGCAGGACTAAACATGAACATGCTGAACATGTGAGTTTCATCATGAAGGAAAGTTACTTCTCTGTGGTAAATTGTTTCAGTATCTGTAGACTGTGAATCTGGTTCATCAAAAATAAAGACAATTGCTCAATATTTCTGAAAATATTTCTGTGTTTTACTGTGTGTTAAAGAAAGAAAAAGTATTTAAGATATTAAGATGTAATTGACTTGTCCTATGAAAGCTAAAGTACCAGAAATCCACAGGCTTAAAGGCAAAACTTAAAAGGTGATAAAGGTCATACACATAGGAACTGGACTTACTAAATGTTGGAATGCTGTGCTCAAGGTAACAAGACAAACTGACAAAAACAGGAGGGAAACACAGATCCTAAATACTAAAGAGAGGTATCACACATTGGGACATGATCGGATATCCCGGCACAGGAATTTTACTGAGACTCTTTTGGCTGAATGGTAGCAAAAGATTTGATCATGCCAAGGTCACATCATACAGAGGTGACAGGACAGGATTTCATCTCATGCCCTGAGAGAAGCTTTAGAGGCAGAACAATGTTGGCTAAGGGTATACTTGTGACATTAAGTATTTTAACACACTGTTATGATCTTCGAGGCCAGGTCCGTCGTCAAAGAGCTGCTCATTGTGGGAACTGTTGGATTTCTGTAAAATTCTGAAGGTCCTAACCTTCAATGTAAAGTGTCTTGAGTTAATGTATATCACGATTTGGCGCTCTACAAATACAATTCAAATTGAATTAAAGTTACACTATCTCTCTTGATCCAGTGAAAGGACTGACTTTAAAATCTCATCACTGGTATAGTGTGACTGCTCTCTTCAGGGTTGCCTTCTTGTAGAACAGGGAAGAAAAATAACACGCCACACACCTTGGCTTTTGCAAGTGGCACACCCTGCAGAGCTGGTCTAACCTGCCAGGAATGCAGAGCTAGTAGGAGGGAGCAGTATATACACAAAGGCAAGACAGACTGTGTGGGTAGAGAAATTGCGTGAGTCATTTGCTGTGTTTTATATTCAGCCAACAAGACGGTCCAGGTAAGAGCTCCCTGAATATATACAGTACTATATATATATATATATATATATATATATATATATATATATATAGACAGTACTTGTGTGTTTAGCTTTTCAAGACAAATCTTATGTTTTGACCTAATGAGGTTTCTCTCTTTGATAGAACAGTGTACTCAGCCCTGCCTGTAGTATGGCGGTTTAAATTGCGCTGAGTATGTGTGTATCTATATTTACCAACTTAAGGTTTATTCTTAAACCTTTATCATTCTCTTTGGTTTATGCTTATTGGTTTTTATGTGACACAAACATAAAATTCTGTGTAATGATTCCAATTTATGGCTACAATTGTGTATGCAAAATTACATAGTTCGTTATTAAATTATAGTTGTCTCTTTTTATCAATAAAATGAATTTATTAAATGTTAACGTCCATAAAGCCTGATGAATAGATTATTGATACATCTACTACTACTACTATTTCATTTTTAACAGAGTTAATGCCTTTTTGTTGAACTGATGTCTGTCTGGCAGCACAGATGCCACGGAAAAAAGCTGTCGGGACATCCGGCACCACCAGGCAAAGGGTCTGGTGGCGTTTGAGACAGCAATGGAGGATGTTGGGGGTGTTTGAGATCAACCCAGAGCACGAGTTCTATTATCTGACATGCGTAATTAAAGAAGGCATGCAGGCTGTAATCCAGGCCTCTATGGACACACCACCTGAGGTAAACGTTCATCTCATTTGAGGCCACTGGTTAAATGTAAACATGATAATGATCTTAGGAACTCTTGGCCTTTTTACACAGGATAAACTCACAGAGAAGCATTTCAAGGCAGTGGAAACTCAAACCCACGAGGCAAGTGATCATATCCACTTAAAAACAAATGTTCCTGTTTTTAGCTTGAATATTTGAATGCCCTTTGCCATTCATCATTTTATTTTGTTTTTCTATAAATTCCTCTAAAATGTTTTAATCCTTAACTTCCAGGGCTTTGAGATACAGACGTTTGCAGCACCAGTATTTGCTAAACTGAGGCATTCACTGGACATCACAGAGGAGGAATACCTGAACTCCCTCTGTTTGGGTGGCTACTACCTCAAGTTTGTCAGCAACTCTAAAAGCAAGGCAGATTTCTTTGTCACGTGAGCATGATCATCTGAAACACACGTTGACTAACCCTTTAACTAATTTCATGATGACTCTGATTTCAAACATTTTCAAGCACAAGAACACACACACATATTCACATGTACATGCTTCAGCCCAGGAAGTATGTCCACTTTTAAGGATTGTGGACCTCAAACCTGCAGGGCCAGTGTAGGAAGTAGTTTCGCTCTTATAAAGGTGTTAGGGATTTGAAGGTTGAGTGAAATGTATGAAAATAATGACAATAAGTGATTGGGTCATATGCTGTGTGTAGTACCCCCACACAGAGAAGATCCACAATGGTTTATGTGTTTTTAAGAAAGATTTTTATAATTTTCTATTTCAATTTTTGTTTTTGAATAATTTGTTGGGTTCTACCATTCTGGTCTTTTGTTCTAAGATATAAGGACTGCTTCAGAATGGTAAAGTAAGGATTTAAAATATGTAATCACCATTTGTACTGTTAGGTTTGCAGAGCTGGTGCCTCTGTTGCTGTGTTCATGTTAGCAGCTGTGGCACAAAATGCAACACATCTAACTCTGCCAATACAGTTAAATAATTAAACTTAAACCATGAGCTTTCACTAACCTTAACTAAACAGTTCCATGCATGTGTCGAGAGGGAGAATTTTTAAATGTTTGACTTTGGATATGAAAAAAATTAGCTGGCAATGAGATTGATGTGGCTGTGGTTGGTTTCAGGAATGACAAGTGGTTCTTCCTAAAGACCCAGAGCAGAAGGGAGGTCAGGTTTCTCCTGTCCAATCTGCAGGCATACGTGGACCACCTGGAGAAATACCCTCACTCACTGATGGTGAGATTTCTAGGTAAGAGGTCTGGGTTAACAGGGTGAGTCACCTCCACTGCTGACACCTGTGTCCTGTTCCATCAAGACACATTCTGCTGAGGACTACAGGTCCGCTAAGACCACTAACCTGTACTTTTCCAATCAAAAGAAGTGTTGCTTATTATACCTGAATTCACTGCTTCCCAATTTTTTATATTGACAGTATCACTTTTTAAAGCATATAGCAAAATCATGATTTAATAGTATGCATCCTTCTTTTCCCTTTCCAGGTGTCTTCAAGATTGTTATTCCAAATCAAATAAAGGTATTTCCTCCAGAAAACAAGTCATTATATCCAATATATCCTAACAGTACCAGTACTACAATGCAGTGATGTCTGTCCGCTCTCCAGAAGTACTTCATCGTGATGCAGAGTGTGTTTTACCCTGATGAGAGGATCAATATCAGGTACAGCTTCAATGTTCACAGTGAGTTCTGCTGTGTGGATCTCTGCCTGGTCTATAAAGTGATGTTACTGTTGCACAGATACGACATTAAAGGCTGTGAAGTGGGTAGACGGACTAACCCTGACACTGGGGGAAAACAAATGATAAAAGTGCTGAAGGACAATAACTTTGAAGGGCAGTACATTGCATTAGGTGAGTGTTCTCACCCCTGCACTTACTGTACTTGTTTCCATTGTCATAAAATGGGAAGGGCACACTGAATTGAAATGTTTGTGTGGTTGCTGCAGGTCAAGACAAACCCTGGTTTGCAGATCAAGTGAAAGTGGACACTGCCTTTCTTCAGGGGCTCAATGTGCTGGACTACAGTCTCCTGCTGGCCCATCAACCTCTGCACCGAGACGAGCGCGATGGAAAACACTCTTTGGCAAATCTGGTTGTTCGTGCCACAAAGTAGGTTTCAAATGAGCAGGTACTGATTGTTGTGTGTCAAAGGGTGGCTCCTCTGGGCACAGAGTGCTTTAAAGCTCTGTTCTAGGTTCCATTCTACTTTTTTCACTATACACTTCCACTAGGCCAAATATGACTTAATGATCATTGGGAATTCATGGCCATTAGGGTTAATTATTTAATTTTATTTAAAGAGCCTGAAAAGTAAACACATGCTGCCTGATCCTGCCTCCTCTCTAGATGAAACTAAGTTGCAAGTTATAGCTGAATATTCACAAGTTTTGAATGTGACTCACGAAGCACAAGAGACTTAATGAAGTCAAATACTTGTTCTGAGGAATATGAATATCACTGTCTTCTCCTCAGGACAAGCAGCAGATAAGTGTACTTAATTAGTGATTTAACCACATTAAAATGTTCCCTTGAATCAAGACAAAGGAACAGATTTTAGATATATTTATTAAGATAAGATTAAGATACATTTATTTGTTCCAATCACATGCACTGACATGCACAGGCACACTCATGCAGGTAGGGAAATTTAACCTCTGCTTTTAACCCATCTGGTGAAGGACACACAGAGCAGTGAGCAGCCATGTACAGCGCACGGGGAGCAGATGTTGGGGGAGTAAGGTGCCTTGCTCAGGGGCACTAGACAGGGTAGGGAGAATTTATGGGGATTTTGGGGTCTTGGTAGCCTGATGTTGTCATACTCACAATTCTAGTCAGAATGTGAGTCTGATACCGCTCCATTGGGCTGTGATTATGGGGCGTGTTTCAACCGAACCAGGAAATAAAATTCCTCTTCGCTCAATTGGATAGACCTACAACCAATCAGAGCAACGTAATATGTGACGTATGTAAAGCGACGCATAGTTGTTGTCAACAGAACTCAGCTGCACGCACGCTGGAAGATGTAGAAGAAGATCGGCAAAAACGATTTTGGCCGGGGGCCAGCTGATAGATTAAACTTTTTCCGAATCCCGTAGGAAGGATGGCAAAAACATATTTTCGATCTACAAATGCCTTGATCGCGTTTCTCTGTTCTTCTTTCAAAATTAATGCGCTGTCGATGTCTTCTAAAACAGACTCAATGGCAGCATCTACACATCTCAGCTCTCCAGCGGCAGGCATTTTTGTGGAAAACAACGTCAACCCAGGTGCACTTTGATGACGTAGTTGATTACGTTACCGTTGATCATCTGTCCATCATCGTATAAAGCCCGCCCTGACAATCTGATTGGTCCAGATGATTTCGAACCGGGCATTATTTCTCCCCAACGGAGCGACTCCAGACCGAACTTCCCGACCTGAAATGTTGTGGGCGGGGCTAATTTCGTCTGGCATCCAGGTTAGGGTCTTGGTGGAGTTTGCGCGCTACATTTTTGTAAAAAGTCACTTTGACTTTGACTTGTCTCAGAAGATAAAATCTCAGTTTCTCAGTAATTGGAATTACTTGCCATAGATGTAGAAATGGGTTTTGATTTGTCTTGTAAGACAGGCCTGATAATTATCTTCCAAACTGTTAAACATTAGAGATGATAATCTGGCCCTAAGTCAAACTTTGAGGACACCAATATTTATTGGAATTCTCCTTCAGCAGAGAAAGTTAAGGACATCTATGAGAATATGACCACAATATGGTTTAGCCCTGACATCCCAGTGCCATTCATTGATCTACACTACCCATCATAGCACTCTTGAAATGGGCATCCTGCTCCTTTAGGTGTGAGAAACACTGCTACTTTGAAAGGGTCAAACACTTATTCAAAAGCCACAAACAAACCTAATCAGAAACCTTCAACGGATAGTTTACTGAAAAATGAAAATTCTCTCATTACTCACCACTATGCTAATGGAGGGGTGGTTGAAGTGTTTGAGTCCACAAGAACACTGATTCTTAAAAAACGAAAAAAAGGAGGAAAAAACTGAAAATACCTCCATACTACTTCAGTCATTCAAGTCTCTGTAAGCCCCGACACTTAAATTCAACTTGAAATGACACCAAAATGCTTCACCTAACCCTACATTGACATAGTCGTGAGAAGACAATGATTATCCCTTTAAGCAATATTCTTCAGTCTTGTGTATTTATGTAATTTGATGTCATGAATGAATGAAAATCATGAATCCAGTTTTTTAGACTGACTTTGTTGCAGTTTCACAGTAAACTCTGCTTGTGTTCTGCAAATTTTTCTCTTTTATAGGTCTATGGACTTAGATGATAGTCCCACAGAGGTAGACCCCCCCTCAATCCCACTACTATCAGAGACCCGGGGTGATACCACAGACTGTGGGTCAGGCCAGCCACAGGCAGCAGCTGAGAGTGCCACTGAAGGGATCCCCCTCCAGGAGATAAACTGGGCCGCTAAAGAAACTAGGACCGACTCAGTGCTCCAGGATTTTCACGAGCATCATCACAGGCTTCTGCCCAATTGCAAAAATGCCATTCATGTGATTGATGGGCCGGACCGACGCTACTTTGTGGGCATCATTGACATTTTTACCGTCTACAACTGGAAGAAAAAACTGGAGAACCTGTGGAAAAGCCTCCGTTACCCAGGCAGAGCCTTTTCCACGGTGAGACCAACAAAGTACTCACGCAGATTCTGTCAATGGATGGAGGAACACACTCAATGACCAAATGAAGAAAAACATTCATCACTGACAAAAACACAGCCTGCTATATAATCCCCAAAGTCCACCGGATGAGTTTGTGTCTCGCACTGACTCTGATGTTTGAAATTCACCATATTGTGGAGTCCAAAAGCCAAGTGGTTTTCTTATTTTTATTTCTTATTTTCAAAGATAAAACCACAAGATTAATAAAACAATTCAAAGTGACTCTGTACATGTGTGTTTTTAACATTGAGTTGTTATACTTGCAGATAGCTGTAAGATGCTCTTGAAACACCAGTAGTTGTGCTTTATGTGCTTATAGCAGTAACACCGGTACATTCTTCCTGCTTGAATTATGCTACGTTATTGTAAATGAACAACGCAATCAAAGAGACTGTTCAAAGAAAGTGAGACACGATTAGAGACCAAACATATGAATCTTTCTGAATGATGAATAAATAGCGTATGAGACATACATCCGTCATGTTTGGTGTGCTTCTAAGTGACTTTCTTTATTACAGTTTTTCACAATTTTTAACACACGTTTTTCAAAACAATAACGGCTTTCTCAAAACTGCACACATAAAACTGAAAACCTCACACACAAAATGCTAAACCTGACACTCCCTTTGCAAGATGACTCCTTGCTATCAAATCTCTTACCTGTTCACAAAATGGAACTCATGTTTTCATTTGGTACACACAGCCATATTTTCAAATGACACACACATACCATTCATTGAGTACACACAACTAAGCATTTGCTTGCACACTACCAAGCATTTACAGTACACTGAAGTGCAAAATTGAAAACACAATCATCAAAATGGAACACACCATATGAATGACATTGACTCTGGAGAATGTGCCATTTCTCCTTTTGTAAAATGTCTCAATGTAGGCCTACTTGTGTCATAGTCAAACATAAAACAGCTTATTTCGGTACACACAGAGAACAGTACAGTACTGTAAACCGGCCTGCTCACCCCCCCCCCTTCACAAAAATTACAGTTTTTCACAATTGTTAACACACGTTTTTTAAAACAGTAAGGGCTTTCTCAAAACTGCACACAGAAAACTAAAAACCTCACACACAAAATGCTGACAGGCCTCGACACTCACGTCGCCACAGGCCTCCTCCATGGCCTGGAGCAGTGGGACCCGGTCCTGTGGGTTCCGTTCATATACCTTCCACCTCCAAGCTGAAAATAATTCCTCAATAGGATTCAGGAAAGGAGAATAAGGTGGAAGGTATAGAACGGAAAAATGTGGGTGGTCCTGGAACCACTCACGCACTTGAGCAGCCCGGTGGAAGCTCACATTGTCCCAGATGACAACGTGATCGATCCGCTGTGGGTCATCTATCTGACCAGGTGGTACCAGCAGGTCATGCAGGCCATCCAGGAAGACGAGGAGACCGGCAGCGTTATAGAACCCTAGGTGGGCATGACGGTGCAAGATCCCATGGTGATTCATGGCCTCAACAATGGCCCGCTGGCCAATGAGGTTTCTGCCCCGTCGCCTCCTCTTCACCAGGTTGAATACCTTTATAACCTCATCAATAAAGATGTACTGGTACAACACATGAGCTGTATCATGCTCCTGGATCCGCTGACACAGACAGCATGAGAATGCAAGTTACAGTATGGACACAGAGAGGTCAACACAGTGGGCTACAGTGAGACACTGTAGAAAAGGAACAATATTAGATTACAGGTACAATACATGCATGTGTCAGTGCTGAATGTTGGTACCTACAAGCACAAACTCTCGCCGTAACGCCTTCATGCCTGTGTTCCGTTCAAGTGTGATAGAGTTGTTCTCACGAAACCATATCTACAATTTCAGTCTCCTGTTCGGCTGTGTAAATGAGGTGAAATTGCTCAACAGACCTGAATGTTTCGAGATTTGAGTATTTGTGTGTTGTAGGTTGATGCTTTGAGATTTTACTTGAGAAGTGTGTGCAACAACTGAACATTGTGTATCGTGTTTTGACAACAATGTGATGTGTAATTGACATCAGAGTGTAAAGAATGAAAGTCAGAGTCTAATGCAGATAAGGGAGTGTGAATTAGTGCCAAATTGGGTCGAGTGATTGGTACATGAAGTGAAGGTTGTGCAAATTATGCAGAATTTTTGCTTTTTGTGTGTTAACAACTGAGAAAAACTGTAACTTCTGGAGTTGAAGAATTTTATTCAAATCACAGCAACTCTAAAGGAACTTCACATAGTGATCGAGAACCTTACAGTTCTATAAAGATACCAACAGTTCCCACAATGAGCAGCACATTGTGACTCTGGAGCAAGAAAAACTAAAAACCACTTTTAACTGAAAAAAACTCCAACAGAACCAGACTCACTGTGTTTCTGTCTTTACCATTTGGGTTGAGCAGAGAAAAATGGTAGAGAAAGAGGGCAGGGAGGGGTGGACTGGGAGAGGGACAGAGAGAGAGAGAGAGAGAGGGACAGAGAGAGAGAGAGATGGAGAGAGAGAGAGAGAGAGAGAGATAAAGAGAGAGAGAGAGAGAGAGAGAGAGAACTATAGAATATAATAATAGTGTGTGACGGCTGAAGTAATTATGACTGCTGGCTGACATGAGCTGGAAGAAGAAGTGAAGTAACAAAGTCCAGAAAGGCAAGAGGTTGTAGATGTTTGTGTTGATTTCTCATGTACCATGACCAGTCAAACCTTAAGCAAGCAGGCTAATTATTTTTAAATCAATTTGAGTGGGAGTGGGAGTCGAGCCAACAAAGATTTCCATTTTGAAATCTGGTTTAAATTGAAACATTGAGGGGGTGGCACTGGGTATATTGTTTCAAACTTGGTTAGTTCTGTATGAAGTGTGTGATAAACATAAAAAGACCAGACATGTGTAAGAAGTAAATTATTGAAAGTTTATTAGTCACATTTCACATTCTTTTGTCACACCTATAGTTTGCACATGGCTCTGCTCTGAAAAAGGAGAGAAAGAAATCCCCTCATTTTCATACAGAAATGAGGTTAACACTTCTTGAAGTTTACTGCAGCCACACAAAGAACATATGTTTACTGTTTGAACTTCTAAGTAAACATGATGAGTTGCATTATACTGCTTCAGGACTCTGAGGTTATTATAGTATGAACTAGCTATACATAAAACTGTAAGAAAAAGTGAGTGCTTATCACCATAAGCAGTCACTTTTTTCAAATGTAAGTTGAAAGACTGTAGTGCATTAACATACAATTTCATAATTCCTTACTAAGATACACTTTCATTTATGTTTGAGAAAAGCTAAACAAATATTACATCCTGTTGCAAAATTAGCTCATTAAAAAAAATTGTTCTGCTGCTCTGGGACTTCCTCCAGAGAATTTATGGAGTTCTTGGTATTTTCCCATTTTCACTCTTCTCACAGATGCGCAGTGTCTCACAAACTCCATGACAAGCACAAACCTAGGTTGTTGTGACTGAACAGTTAAAATCACTTTCTAAGAGACACAGTGGGGATCTTGACACAATTAAAACTATTTTATTTTACTAGCAGGTTTTGATACTTGATTAAATTTACTGTATTCATTTACAGTTCTGTGTTCTGCTGAAGTCTCCTTGAGCAAGTCACTGGACACGGGTATCAGCAACATGTCTGTACCCTACTTCATTCACACATGTGTGTTGTGGACCAGTAGTTGGCAGGTAGTCGCAGCCTTGATGGATCCAGTCTTTGTGCTGGGTCAACCTCGGATAGGAATTTCTTCATCCTGTGAAAAAGATGGAAAATCAAAAGTTACATTATTACTCATATATACTTATATTCCTTTATTATTAGTTATTTGTGTTGTGTGTCTGTATTAATCAAAATAAAACAAGAGATTGGGAAGTTTTATATTTACAATTGTTTTATACATACTGTTTCAGCCGTGTCCGCTGTCTCCTCTCCCTCTGTTTGCTCGCTGCCAGCAGTGAACGCCTCAAAGTCAGACAGAGCGCTTTCAACCGCCTCCTCGTCATAGTCTGTCTGGTATTCATCAGAGATTTCCTCTGAAGATAGACAGGACAAGACATGTCCACCCATTTTTGTCATTTTAGATAAATCATTTTTCTGTATTAATGATAAGATAAGATAAGATACATTTATTGATCATTTAACACATGCACAATCACACAACCTGCAGTGTATGGAAATTTGTCTTCTGCTTTTGTCCCATCTGGTGAACATCACATGACACACAGAGCAGTGGGCAGCCATGCACAGCACCCGGGGAGCAGATGTAAGTAAGGTGCCTTGCTCAGGGGCACTCAGACAAAGGGGGTAGGGAGAGTGCTCTTTGGACTTTGGAACAGATCCGGGTGTTTTCCTGGCAGGTATGTTGTATTGTCACCGCGAGGAATCGAACCAGCGATTTGGACTTAAAAACCCTTGTCAGATCTTATCCACAAACTTTTGATATGAACAACAGGTAAAAAAATGTATATGGATATTATATAATATTATATTTTGCGGCAGTGGAGAATGACTGTGGACTATAGTGGCATCCGATCTTGATGGTGGATCATGATATGGCTGGCTGCTGACCAGAGACTATGATTGCAGCAGGACTGCTTGATATATAGTATTTCTCCTCAGATACTTGACCATTACTGACAATAATGCATCAATTCATTGACCTTCAGTTATCCTTCAAAATGTTTACTCTTATCAATGTTGCTAAAACCTTTATCCTGATGATGTTCTCCTCTACATTTGACACCTATTTCACTTCTGTCCGTCCTTGGAGAGGGATCCCTCACATCTGGCTCTCTCTGAGGTTTCTACATATTTTTACCCTGTTAAAAGGGTTTTTAATAGTGTTTCCTTACTCTTGTTGAGGGTTAAGGACAGAGGATGTCACACCATGTTAAAGCCCTATGAGACCAATTGTGATTTGTGAATATGGGCTATACCAGTGGTTCTCAACCTTTTTTCAGTGACGTACCCCCTTCGAAGAAAAAATTCTGCCGAGTACCCCCTAACCAGCGCAAAGCATTTTAAAACTCCATCAATTTCCATAACATTGCTCATTTTTAGTGGTCTCTCTTGAACTATTTTGAAATAAAAAGATATAAAAAATAACTATTATTATCTCAATATAAATAAAGATTTCTGCACATCAAAATAATTATCAACTTAAAGTGACCTCTTTTGGGATCATAATAAAGATATGTTCTCAAACTGAACTCATGAACTTAATTATAGCTAAACACTTCTTCCCAAAAAATAAATCATTAACTTAGTTTTAAATAAAAGATTAGCTCAAAACATATTTTTTCAATATTTATCATCTTAAAATATCTTCTTTAAGGATCGAAAAGAATACTGACAGGTAGCTTGTTTCTCTCTGCTTCTGGGAGGCTTTTCGCATCGTGTCTTGAGATGACCTGAATTCAGAAAGTTTCCTCTTAAAAAACTCAGGTGGCTTACCAACATGACTTTCATGTTTTGTCTGGAGATACCGCTGAAGATGTGGTGGCTTAATGCCAATGTTGGCTAATCTCTCCCCACAGAAAAAGCAAAAAGTGGAAATAACCCAATCTATGTTATTGTTAATATTGTTGAAGTGTCTTTCTGTTATTTTATTGTGAAATATTTGCTCGCTTTAAGGTCATACAATTTCATTTCCGCTTTTGTATTACATGCTTTATTTTGAAAGGGTACCGGTAGAGACGCGGACTTGTTATGAATCATTAACTTCACAACGGAAAACCTTTACGTTTTAGCGAGCCTCCGAAGAGGCACAAGCTCTCACGGTGTTGTTTAGGGAAGGCTCTCTGCTCTGGTTTCGCCTTCATTGGTACTTGTCCCTCCGTGTTTCAGCAGCATTGCTGCTGCACTTCAACTCAACTCCATTGTTGAAGTTTTCAAGGCAGGTGATGACAGGTGGTGTGTGCCAGGTTGGGTCAAACCATCGGTATGGGGGAGACTCTGTTTTTTTAGGATAATTAAATTGAAAAGCCTACTGAATATAAAATTTAGTTCATGAACTTACACTTATATTTTATTGAATGTTTGTTAAATAACAATTTTTCAAGGATTTTTGAATGGATGCTAATTTTAAATATATAAAAACAAAATCTCAAGTACCCCCTGGAGTACCTTCAAGTACCCCCAGGGGTACGCGTACCCCCATTTGAGAATCACTAGGCTGTACAAATACAATTTGATTGATTGATTGATTGATTGAAATCAGACATGTATCTGACACTGCAGTTCATGTCTTTGTAATTCCTCCAATTGTATTAGAGATTTTGTCAAATATATATAGCTTTCAAAGCTATTGCCTAAATCAAATACCTTGAATCAAATGCAGCCATTTATATTTTGTATATGTAGATGACATTTTCAGTTGATAGTTCAATATGTTATTGATAATTTACCATTGATTAGGGCATTCTTCACAGGTTCTATTCTTGACACAATCTCCGCCAGGTCTGTAAAAGAGGCGTTCGGGCAGGTGACCACCTGAAAGACACGTTGCATCATTCCAATGTGTATGTATCAGCTTCAGTACATTGTATTTAGATAATACATTTAAAACATCAACTGGCATAAAAAAAAACTACTGAAGTATTAATAACAAAATATTTATTTACATGTCTGTGTACATCAACCTTAAGTCTATGAGATCAACAGAGACCTTGTGATGACAAAATCTTCACCTATTTGATATAGCCATAGCTTTCCAATTGTGATATAAAACTTGTCTACATATTTTAATCTATGCAAACTTGATTGAATGCCCTGGCATTTTTTGTAACTTTGTGCAAATTTAAAACCTGGTCCATATGTTGCATAGACCAAGCAATTTGATATTTATTGCTCCCAGTTTCAGAGGACAATTCAAGATACAGAAGTTGGGGGCAGTAAATTGGTACATTGCAGTACAAGGAAGCAGTGTACCAATAAAAGAGGAGGAGATTGAGGACAATTAAACATAGCACATGGCCTTCACAAATTATATGACCCCCTCACAGACTTGTGACAGTCATGCTTTCCTGTCGGATGTGCTGAACGACTTTTGTGCAGGGAATCAAGACCATCATGTGACTGCAGACATTGTAAGACCCTCTCACAAAGCAGAAGAGCCACACAGCATCCCAGGTTAAGTCAGAGGTCCTACGATGAACAGCTAGAAAATTTCCTTGCAGAAATCTCTCGGGCCCGAGCACTCATCCCAACAAGCTAAAGAGGAATAATGTTGTAGGTGTCACAAGATGAAACTGTGAGTTTTGGGGCTTTTCTAACCACAACACACTTTTCTTTTCTCAGGCGCTCTCTCACCTTGCTCTCTTGGCATATTAGCAGGTTCATCTGGTTGTCAATTTTCCATCACTGCCAATCAAAGAGGATTAAAACTACTGAAAAGTAATTTGATCTGTGAGTGTATATTGACTGTATCCACTCTCACTTCAGGCAAAACCTAGATGTTAGTGGGTGTTGTTTATTTATTTTACCAGTGGGGCATGCTGATAACAAAGCAGTGGTGAGCCTCATCAGCAACAATAATAACACAGCTTACTGCAATTAAAATCAAATAAAACAAATTGATAACAGTTTTAAAATCTAGATTTTACTCACATCGCCTGGTTTGGTCTTGTGGAAGTCTTCCAGATGTCTGTCCTTCAGCATACTGTCCACCACCCCGCTGCGCTGCCACACATCGAACAGTGTCTTCCCGTGCTGGTATCCAACCTCCTGAGGCCACAGTGACAAGGGGTTAGGGTGAGATTTACGGGTGGAGGAGACAAGGAGAAAATCATTGAGAAAAACAGAGGGGAAACTCACAGCAATCTCGTCGAACTTGCCAAACTCTAGTGTGCCATAGTGGTTGATGGGTGGTCGAATGTACTCGCAATACTCACTGTCTTTGACCACTTCCAGCTGCCGCACGCAGCAAACGTAAGCGAGCCGGGTTTGGATCTCTGCCATGTTCAGGACCTGCAAGTGGAAATTTAACCACTGATCGGAACAGAATCTGTGCATCTCTGTAAACCGTATAACTTAAGACGGCTGTTGCTGAGGGGTAGAGTGGTTGTCCTCCAACCTGAAGGTCTGCAGCTCGATCCCTAGTCTGAACCATCTGCATGCCGAAGTGTCCTTGAACCCAGAATGGCCCCCCATAGAATAACATAGTGCTGCGAATAGATGCACTGTATGAATGTGTGTGTGAATGGGTGAATGTAAAACTGTACTTTAAAGTGCTTTGAGTGGTCATCAAGACTAGAAAAGTCTGTAGTTGTTGTCGACTATAATGGCGCATAGTGTTTGTGAAATATGGTCATGCAGAATAGAATTATGCAGTGGGTTGGGTACCTGCGGGTACGCGCGCCAGCAACTAAAAGTTTGTATGTTTTTTTCTGGAGAAATGAGGAGTTTAAATATTGTGCATTATTTTAAATCTGCTTCTATGAAGCCTAGTCTGCACAAGGATTTATTTCATTGTGAATCCTGTAACCTCATTTTAAACTACTTCCCTTTCAAACAAATAACCGTCACTACCATGTCACTACTACTAGCTAGTACATCGAAATGGATCATATAAAGACAAAAACAACGAGTGGTGAATAAGTTCTCAGGGGCTTGGCTGATTGTAAAAAGGGGCAATAGCAGGTCCAGCACATTGTTTTGGAGGAAACACACTGACAGTGGCAGGAGCTCCTGGTGTCATGACACTGTACTTTGACTCTTAAATAAGAGTATTTTCAGTTTTCATCATGGACTCATTACTTGGACTTTGCCTCTTTTACGATGAGTATTTTGGATTGTTGTTGTTTTGGTTATAATATAAAGTCTTTTGTTTTCTCTGAGGAAAGAGTTTGGACTGTTTAGATCATTTTATTCTTCTGAAACAGACTTTGTTAATATCTAGTATCAAGCTGAAAAGAAAATTGCTGCTAGATGTCTACTAAAAAAACTAATTAGGGATGCACAATATATATCGGCCCTATAATGGCAATTTTATATTATTATTTATTTATCGGAATCGGAAATTATAGGCGATGAAACTTCCGATAAACGGAAGAACATGAGGTGCTTGCAGCCAGGGTTAGCAAAAAAAAACATACCAGCGCCATCTGTGCTTGCCGGTCCGCATCTCTGGCTGTAAAGAGCCAGAGACGGTGCTGGTGATTTTCAGCATCTTTAATAAATGAACCAGGTGAAAACATAAACATAGTAACTCTCAAACTTAAAGATGCTGGTATTAGCTTTACAGCTCAGTAATTTATCTGAATTAATATTTGAATACATTGACATGTCTTATTTGAGATGTAAAAATTGTTGTTTGAAGTTTTCTGATGCACTTCACTAAAAAACTTAAAGTACGTTCAGAACTCAGTCAGAACAGTTTTTGTTGTGTTAACAATGTAATATTAATTCATCAATATTTGCTTACTATATTTGGCAATTTTACCCTCAGGTGTGCATAAACTGCAGGCTATGAACTTTTTAAGAAACGTGAATTATTATTGGTATCGGCCATGTGATCACGTAATTATCGGTATCAGGAAAATCCATATCGTGCACCCCTAAAACTAAGCAACAAATGAATGTGAAATGGGTGCACTGGGTGATTAAAAACAAACAAAAAAAAGTTAATTAACAATATTTACAGACGACAGTTTACCTTGACCTTCTCAGCCAGTGGGTTGAATCGTTTCCACAGCAGCCACCAGCCGTTCAGCGAGTCACCGTAGTTGGTCAAGTTGGTTTCATCCTGGCTTCCAACATCAATTGCAATCACAACCTTGGCCCCCATTGAGCGTGCCACATCAGCTAGATACAAAAATAGGACAAATGCACTTAGGCAGCATTCTAGGTCTTGAGTGTATTTCATAAACTGACCATGAAGAGGTTTGACTTGTATCTTTTATCTAGGTCTGAACTTCTTTAAACATTTTCATGCTAACAACCAGGTTTTCTTGAATCTACTGTGATGCTTAAATTATTCCCATATGCTTAGGTTATGTGAGCTAACAGACCATCAGCACTGCACTGCCACAGTAACAAAATCCACCAGAGCCCTTTTTACTTCAACAGAAAAAAACTTGTACATGGTAGATTCTGATGCAACAGGTCATCTCTTCATGGCATTCGTCTCCTCAACATACATAGGACTGGGCCAAAATGAGTGAGGTTTTGAACAAAGTATTAACTTTAATATGTAAATTTCAATATCTCTCTCTTCCTGATTACTCTTGGACGAGAGATGTACCTCTCCTGCTCCCCCAGCCAGGGAGATATACTCACAACCCAAGCTCTTCCAACCTCCATGCCTGCCAGAAGCCTTCCAAAAAGGGCAGCAACACCGAGAGCCAGATTAATGGCTTCAACCAAAGACAGAGTCTTGCAGGCAGAACAACAATAACGACAGGAGTCACAAACCAGCAAGACCCCTTCACTGGACTTCAAACAGCACAGAAAATGTTTTCCCCCTTTTCATGGACTGGAAACACAACTGGGCTTAAAAGTTAAACTTAGCTTACTTTATACAGTTGGGCAGACGAAGGGCAACCACGACACGGACAAATTAGTACTTTTGGGTAAAAACTGGCCAAAATATCCTTAAAACTCAAAACGTATTAACTTGATTCAAGGATACCTGTGAGTATTGTCCATGTAAGTCCGATAAGAGGAACGTATCACCTGAATGCCTTAACTCTCATTGTGGATAACATTGAGTGTATATGAGCATCCCAAGACATGACAGTTGTACAGCGCTTGTTTTTTTATTACCCTACCTAATAGTATTGTCCATGTAAGTCCGATAAGAGGAATATATAGCCTGAACAGGGACTTCAAACCTGGACCCTCAGATTAAAAGTCTGATGCTCTACCGTCTGAGCTATCCAGGGATCAAGGGCTATGACTTTTCAATGAAAAATTGAACAAATGTCCAAATTCCATTTACTTACATATACACGACTTCCAACAACAACAAATTACCACTTCTTACAGTTGGGCAGTCAAATGGCATCTACGGCAAAGAAAAACAAGTACTTCTGGGTACTTGTGGTACAACAGGCCCACAGCCCAAGTTAAGTCTAAATCAAAGGAAAACTCTATACTGGCAGGATTATTGACTTGATTCAAGAATTCCTGTGATGACATACACTCTTCAGAGGATACAGATCCAGCGTGAAAAATGCCTCAACTCACCTATAAACCTCCATCTTGGGTTACTGTGTGGGTATATATACATACTTATTGACTTGATTCAAGGATTCCTGTGATGACATACACTCTTCAGAGGATACAGATCCAGTGTGAAAAATGCCTCAACTCACCTATAAACCTCCATCTTGGGTTACTGTGTGGGTATATATACATACTTATTGACTTGATTCAAGGATTCTTGTGATGACATACACTCTTCAGAGGATACAGATCCAGTGTGAAAAATGCCTCAACTCACCTATAAACCTCCATCTTGGGTTACTGTGTGGGTATATATACATACTTATTGACTTGATTCAAGGATTCCTGTGATGACATATACTCTCTTTAGAGGACAGAGATCCAGCGTGAAAAATGCCTTGACTCACCTATAAACCTCCATCTTGGACAACTTTGAGGGTATATAGGCATCCAAAGAGATGACAGTGGTACAGAACTTGTTTTTTAATACCCTACCTAATAGTATTGTCTATATAAGTCCGATAAGAGGAATATATCGACTGAACAGGGACTTGAAACCTGGACCCTCAGATTAAAAGTCTGATGCTCTACCGTCTGAGCTATCCAGGCTTCGAGTGCTACACCTTTTCGATGAAACATTGAACAAAAGTCCAAATTCCATTTACTTACATACACAGGACTTCCAACAACAACAAATTACCACTTCTTACAATTGGGCAGTCAAAGGGCATCTACGGCAAAGAAAAAAGAATACTCCTGGGCACTTATGGTACAACAGGCACACAGCACCCGTTGAGTCTAAATCAAAGACAAATCTATACTGGCAGGATTATTGACTTGATTCAAGGATTCCTGTGACGACATACACTCTTCAGAGGATACAGATCCAGCGTGAAAAATGCCTCAACTCACCTATAAACCTCCATCTTGGATAACTTTGAGGGTATATAAGCATTCAAAGACATGACAGTGGTACAGAACTTGTTTTTTTAATACCCTACCTAATAGTATTGTCCATATAAGTCCGATAAGAGGAGTATATCGCCTGAACAGGGACTTGAACCCTGGACCCTCAGATTAAAAGTCTGATGCTCTACCGTCTGAGCTATCCAGGCTTCAAGTTCTACACCCTTTCGATGAAACATTGAACAAAAGTCCAAATTCCATTTACTTACATATACAGGAATTCCAACAACAACAAATTACCACTTCTTACAATTGGGTTAATGAAGGGCATGTATGGCAAAGAAAAACAAGTACTTCTGGGGAGTTTTGGTACAACAGGCCCACAGCCCAAGTTGAGTCTAAATCAAAGGAAAAATCTATACTGGCAGGATTATTGACTTGATTCAAGGATTCCTGTGATGACATACACTCTTCAGAGGATACAGATCCAGCGTGAAAAATGCCTCAACTCACATATAAATCTCCATCTTGGAAAACTTTGAGGGTATATAAGCATCCAAAGACATGACAGTGGTACAGAACTTGTTTTTCAATAGCCTACCTAATAGTATTGTCCATATAAGTCCAATAAGAGGAATATATCGCCTGAAGAGGGACTTGTACCCTGGACCCTCAGATTAAAAGTCTGATGCTCTACCGTCTGAGCTATCCAGGCTTCGAGTTCTACTCCCTTTCGATGAAACATTGAACAAAAGTCCAAATTCCATTTACTTACAGGACTTCCAACAACAACAAATTACTACTTCTTACAGTTGGGTTAATGAAGGGCATGTATGGCAAAGAAAAACAAGTACTTCTGGGTAGTTGTGGTACAACAGGCCCACAGCCCAAGTTGAGTCTAAATCAAAGGAAAACTCTATTCTGGCAGGATTATTGACTTGATTCAAGGATTCCTGTGATGACATACACTCTTCAGAGGATACAGATCCAGCGTGAAAAATGCCTCAACTCACCTATAAATCTCCATCTTGGATAACTTTGAGGGTATATAAGCATCCAAAGACATGACAGTGGTACAGAACTTGTTTTTCAATAGCCTACCTAATAGTATTGTCCATATAAGTCCAATAAGAGGAATATATCGCCTGAACAGGGACTTGAACCCTGGACCCTCAGATTAAAAGTCTGATGCCCTTCCGTCTGAGCCAGGCTTCGAGTTCTACACCCTTTCGATGAAACATTGAACAAAAGTCCAAATTCCATTTACTTACATATACAGGAATTCCAACAACAACAAATTACTACTTCTTACAATTGGGTTAATGAAGGGCATGTATGGCAAAGAAAAACAAGTACTTCTGGGTAGTTGTGGTACAACAGGCCCACAGCCCAAGTTGAGTCTAAATCAAAGGAAAAATCTATACTGGCAGGATTATTGATTTGATTCAAGGATTCCTGTGATGACATACACTCTTCAGAGGATACAGATCCAGCGTGAAAAATGCCTCAACTCACCTATAACTGTCCATCTTGGATAACTTTGAGGGTATATAAGCATCCAAAGACATGACAGTGGTACAGAACTTGTTTTTCAATAGCCTAACTAATAGTATTGTCCATATAAGTCCAATAAGAGGAATATATCGCCTGAACAGGGACTTGAACCCTGGACCCTCAGATTAAAAGTCTGATGCTCTACCGTCTGAGCTATCCAGGCTTCGAGTTCTACACCCTTTCGATGAAAAATTGAACAAAAGTCCAAATTCCATTTACTTACATATACAGGAATTCCAACAACAACAAATTACCACTTCTTACAATTGGGTTAATGAAGGGCATGTATGGCAAAGAAAAACAAGTACTTCTTGGTAGTTGTGGTACAACAGGCCCACAGCCCAAGTTGAGTCTAAATCAAAGGAAAAATCTATACTGGCAGGATTATTGACTTGATTCAAGGATTCCTGTGATGACATACACTCTTCAGAGGATACAGATCCAGCGTGAAAAATGCCTCAACTCACATATAAATCTCCATCTTGGAAAACTTTGAGGGTATATAAGCATCCAAAGACATGACAGTGGTACAGAACTTGTTTTTTAATACCCTGCCTAATAGTATTGTCCATATAAGTCCGATAAGAGGAATATATAGCCTGAACAGGGACTTGAACCCTGGACCCTCAGATTAAAAGTCTGATGCTGTACCGTCTGAGATATCCAGGCTTCGAGTTCTACAACCGTTCGATGAAAGATTGAACAAAAGTCCAAATTCCATTTACTTACATGTACAGGACTTCTAACAACAACAAATTACCACTTCTTACAGTTGGGTTAATGAAGGGCATGTATGGCAAAGAAAAACAAGTACTTCTGGGTAGTTGTGGTACAACAGGCCCACAGCCCAAGTTGAGTCTAAATCAAAGGAAAACTCTATTCTGGCAGGATTATTGACTTGATTCAAGGATTCCTGTGATGACATACACTCTTCAGAGGATACAGATCCAGCGTGAAAAATGCCTCAACTCACCTATAAATCTCCATCTTGGATAACTTTGAGGGTATATAAGCATCCAAAGACATGACAGTGGTACAGAACTTGTTTTTCAATAGCCTACCTAATAGTATTGTCCATATAAGTCCAATAAGAGGAATATATCGCCTGAACAGGGACTTGAACCCTGGACCCTCAGATTAAAAGTCTGATGCCCTTCCGTCTGAGCCAGGCTTCGAGTTCTACACCCTTTCGATGAAACATTGAACAAAAGTCCAAATTCCATTTACTTACATATACAGGAATTCCAACAACAACAAATTACCACTTCTTACAATTGGGTTAATGAAGGGCATGTATGGCAAAGAAAAACAAGTACTTCTGGGTAGTTGTGGTACAACAGGCCCACAGCCCAAGTTGAGTCTAAATCAAAGGAAAAATTTATACTGGCAGGATTATTGATTTGATTCAAGGATTCCTGTGATGACATACACTCTTCAGAGGATACAGATCCAGCGTGAAAAATGCCTCAACTCACATATAAATCTCCATCTTGGAAAACTTTGAGGGTATATAAGCATCCAAAGACATGACAGTGGTACAGAACTTGTTTTTTAATACCCTGCCTAATAGTATTGTCCATATAAGTCCGATAAGAGGAATATATAGCCTGAACAGGGACTTGAACCCTGGACCCTCAGATTAAAAGTCTGATGCTGTACCGTCTGAGATATCCAGGCTTCGAGTTCTACAACCGTTCGATGAAAGATTGAACAAAAGTCCAAATTCCATTTACTTACATGTACAGGACTTCTAACAACAACAAATTACCACTTCTTACAATTGGGTTAATGAAGGGCATGTATGGCAAAGAAAAACAAGTACTTCTTGGTAGTTGTGGTACAACAGGCCCACAGCCCAAGTTGAGTCTAAATCAAAGGAAAAATCTATACTGGCAGGATTATTGACTTGATTCAAGGATTCCTGTGATGACATACACTCTTCAGAGGATACAGATCCAGCGTGAAAAATGACTCAACTCACCTATAAACCTCCATCTTGGATAACTTTGAGGGTATATAAGCATCCAAAGACATGACAGTGGTACAGAACTTGTTTTTTAATACCCTACCTAATAGTATTGTCCATATAAGTCCAATAAGAGGCATATATCGCCTGAACAGGGACTTGAACCCTGGACCCTCAGACTAAAAGTCTGATGCTCTACCGTCTGAGCTATCCAGGCTTCGGGTTCTATACCCTTTCGATGAAACATTGAACAAAAGTCCAAATTCCATTTACTTACATATACAGGAAATCCAACAACAACAAATTACCACTTCTTACAATTGGGTTAATGAAGGGCATGTATGGCAAAGAAAAACAAGTACTTCTTGGTAGTTGTGGTACAACAGGCCCACAGCCCAAGTTGAGTCTAAATCAAAGGAAAAATCTATACTGGCAGGATTATTGACTTGATTCAAGGATTCCTGTGATGACATACACTCTTCAGAGGATACAGATCCAGCGTGAAAAATGCCTCAACTCACATAAATCTCCATCTTGGATAACTTTGAGGGTATATAAGCATCCAAAGACATGACAGTGGTACAGAACTTGTTTTTCAATAGCCTACCTAATAGTATTGTCCATATAAGTCCAATAAGAGGAATATATCGCCTGAACAGGGACTTGAACCCTGGACCCTCAGATTAAAGTCTGATGCCCTTCCGTCTGAGCCAGGCTTCGAGTTCTACACCCTTTCGATGAAACATTGAACAAAAGTCCAAATTCCATTTACTTACATATACAGGAATTCCAACAACAACAAATTACCACTTCTTACAATTGGGTTAATGAAGGGCATGTATGGCAAAGAAAAACAAGTACTTCTGGGTAGTTGTGGTACAACAGGCCCACAGCCCAAGTTGAGTCTAAATCAAAGGAAAAATCTATACTGGCAGGATTATTGATTTGATTCAAGGATTCCTGTGATGACATACACTCTTCAGAGGATACAGATCCAGCGTGAAAAATGCCTCAACTCACATATAAATCTCCATCTTGGAAAACTTTGAGGGTATATAAGCATCCAAAGACATGACAGTGGTACAGAACTTGTTTTTTAATACCCTGCCTAATAGTATTGTCCATATAAGTCCGATAAGAGGAATATATAGCCTGAACAGGGACTTGAACCCTGGACCCTCAGATTAAAAGTCTGATGCTGTACCGTCTGAGATATCCAGGCTTCGAGTTCTACAACCGTTCGATGAAAGATTGAACAAAAGTCCAAATTCCATTTACTTACATGTACAGGACTTCTAACAACAACAAATTACCACTTCTTACAATTGGGTTAATGAAGGGCATGTATGGCAAAGAAAAACAAGTACTTCTTGGTAGTTGTGGTACAACAGGCCCAGAGCCCAAGTTGAGTCTAAATCAAAGGAAAAATCTATACTGGCAGGATTATTGACTTGATTCAAGGATTCCTGTGATGACATACACTCTTCAGAGGATACAGATCCAGCGTGAACAATGCCTTGACTCACCAATAAACCTCCATCTTGGACAACTTTGAGGGTATATAGGCATCCAAAGAGATGACAGTGGTACAGAACTTGTTTTTTAATACCCTACCTAATAGTATTGTCTATATAAGTCCGATAAGAGGAATATATCGACTGAACAGGGACTTGAAACCTGGACCCTCAGATTAAAAGTCTGATGCTCTACCGTCTGAGCTATCCAGGCTTCGAGTGCTACACCTTTTCGATGAAACATTGAACAAAAGTCCAAATTCCATTTACTTACATACACAGGACTTCCAACAACAACAAATTACCACTTCTTACAATTGGGCAGTCAAAGGGCATCTACGGCAAAGAAAAAAGAATACTCCTGGGCACTTATGGTACAACAGGCACACAGCACCCGTTGAGTCTAAATCAAAGACAAATCTATACTGGCAGGATTATTGACTTGATTCAAGGATTCCTGTGACGACATACACTCTTCAGAGGATACAGATCCAGCGTGAAAAATGCCTCAACTCACCTATAAACCTCCATCTTGGATAACTTTGAGGGTATATAAGCATTCAAAGACATGACAGTGGTACAGAACTTGTTTTTTTAATACCCTACCTAATAGTATTGTCCATATAAGTCCGATAAGAGGAGTATATCGCCTGAACAGGGACTTGAACCCTGGACCCTCAGATTAAAAGTCTGATGCTCTACCGTCTGAGCTATCCAGGCTTCAAGTTCTACACCCTTTCGATGAAACATTGAACAAAAGTCCAAATTCCATTTACTTACATATACAGGAATTCCAACAACAACAAATTACCACTTCTTACAATTGGGTTAATGAAGGGCATGTATGGCAAAGAAAAACAAGTACTTCTGGGGAGTTTTGGTACAACAGGCCCACAGCCCAAGTTGAGTCTAAATCAAAGGAAAAATCTATACTGGCAGGATTATTGACTTGATTCAAGGATTCCTGTGATGACATACACTCTTCAGAGGATACAGATCCAGCATGAAAAATGCCTCAACTCACATATAAATCTCCATCTTGGAAAACTTTGAGGGTATATAAGCATCCAAAGACATGACAGTGGTACAGAACTTGTTTTTTAATACCCTGCCTAATAGTATTGTCCATATAAGTCCGATAAGAGGAATATATCGCCTGAACAGGGACTTGAACCCTGGACCCTCAGATTAAAAGTCTGATGCTCTACCGTCTGAGCTATCCAGGCTTCGAGTTCCACAACCGTTCGATGAAAGATTGAACAAAAGTCCAAATTCCATTTACTTACATATACTGGACTTCCAACAACAACAAATTACCACTTCTTACAATTGGGTTTATGAAGGGCATGTATGGCAAAGAAAAACAAGTACTTCTGGGTAGTTGTGGTACAACAGGCCCACAGCCCAAGTTGAGTCTAAATCAAAGGAAAAATCTATACTGGCAGGATTATTGACTTGATTCAAGGATTCCTGTGATGACAAACACTCTTCAGAGGATACAGATCCAGCGTGAAAAATGCGTCAACTCACCTATAAACCTCCATCTTGGATAACTTTGAGGGTATATAAGCATCCAAAGACATGACAGTGGTACAGAACTTGTTTTTCAATACCCTACACAGTAAAATTACAAGAGTAAAATTTCCGGAGTTAAAATTATTTTACTCAAAAATAGTATTTTTTGCTCTGATATGAGGTGAAAGAACGAAAAAAGAGTTGAGAGACACGCAGAGTTAGATCAGAATAACGGAGTCATAATTTTGACTCCTCCCAGAGGGCAACGCAGTTAAGTTTCGTTTTATCCACCATTACACCTTACACCGATGGTCATTTCACCTGCAACCGGTCTGGAGAAAAGTCTGTTAGGAAAATAACAAAGTAAGTAATACATCAACTGTCTTTTTTACCGCATAAGTTTTGTTTGTTCTCATCGTACAGGATGCATGTAATGTTTGGTTTGTGTTATTTTCAAATGTGTGGCTTAATTACCATGGCAGTCGCAAGACGTGCTGTGTTGCGTCGCAACTTTTTTAAAAGTGGAAGTTCACGGGTAATTAAATCAGAGGGAGGATGAGTTAAAATCTGTAGTATCCCAAATTCAAGCTCAACGAAGCCGCGCGATTTAAACATATTATATAAATTACGCTAGGCATTGCTATATGCAGCTGCTACAGTAGATGCTGCTAAGGTATCACATTAGCTTGCCAGTCATTTGACCAATTCACGTTTTTGTTCTTAGGAAAATTGATAAGTACACTGTCTTTTGTTGGTTAATGCACACATTTGTCAACTGCGGAGAATTTTGTTTACCATAGTAGTGTATCAATGGTTCGTTAGCATGTTTAGCATGATTTAGCACCACATGGCCTTAACTCTGGAAAGAGTAAACAGAGGTTGTGCGCCACACCGATGCAGTGCAATTTACGTTTGTGGTCTTAGGAAACTTGGTAAGTAGACTAGATGGAACATTGTCTTTTGTAGGTTTGTGTCCAGTACACATTGGTTGACTGTTGACACAGGGAGGCGCCGTGCTGGGGCTCGACTCACGGAAGAGTGATGAAAGAAAGATAACCTAAAGATTAAAGTTACCCGGTTGATATGAACTACGCTCGTAAGTAGCCCGAACTTTAAAACACCTGTTCAACCTGCATAAACGTGGACATGTAGAAATGTGCGATAGGCTTAATTAATCAGGGAATTAATGAAGAGCGATAATGAAGGCAAACACATGACGGGCGAACGTGTGAGTGTGTGTGTGTGTATATGTGTGTGTGTGCCATGGCCCTATTATAAGAGATGTGTAAACCATAGATAGTATATACAAACAATCGTGGTTCATATCAACTGTGTGTTTACAGGCGATAGAACGCGTATGTGTGTGTGTGTGTGTGCGTGCGCGCGCGTCTACAAGACGGCGGGCGCACGAGGACAATGACGTCACGACTAACCGTGTACACGACACGGTTAGACATTTTTGTAAACGTACACACCCCTGCGTTCTTCTGACAGCAGTTTCTCAAATCTCTGTTACTGTTGATATGTTTTTCATATTAATTAGTTCAAGACAAGTAATCAAACCAACTAAGTAACCACTATTTTTTCCTGTTCCTTTAGGATGGAGGCAACTGTTAGGGTGAAATATAAGGACAGAAAGAAGTACTTCTTCCTAACATCACCTTTTAAATCCGAAGTCTTTTTGGAAAGTGGTAAGAGAAAACATTGCATATGCAGCCTTTATTATAAAATATTGTTACCAATGCATGTTTTTGTGTGTTGCCACTACTTATGTAGGCTATAGTATGGTCAGTGTTAATATGACTTAAATGTCTTTTAAAGTTGCCAAGAAGTTTGATCTACCCACCCTGGATATTAAAGTCTATGATGAAACCAGGACCGAAATCGATGATGAGGCATTCGAATACATTCTAAAACAACAGGATATTGGGGTCTTAGAAATTGGGATCCCAACAGCAAATGCTGATGGTAAAATAACTTTACTTTTTAACTTCTATATATAAGTCTTTTAAACATCTCCGCAATTACATACCGTGCACATTTAACCTTGTCTGAGTTGTGCAGCTCATGCTGTAAACATTTTGTGTCCCATGAAACATTATTTTGTAGATTCCTTCAGTTCTAGCACGATTGGGGATGGTGAGGCTTCCTTCAGTTCTGGTACACTTGGCGATGGTGAGCCTTCATCAGGATCTGATGACACAGCAATCGTGATCAGAAATCCCTCAGAAAAAAAACATGAAGAGGATCGCCGTCTGGGTCGAGTAAGATCAATAGATTGTTTATGTCTTTTTTGTAACTTTGTTGCAACCATATATATGCTCTTGTTAATCTGTGTACTCTGTGTGTTCTCTGTGTACTGTCAATTGTCAATCACCTCTCCCAAGATGATTGAGGACATCCTCAAGAGTAGCCCTGGAGGTGATAAGATCACACATGAGTATGCTCGCACAAAAACATTGTCAGATGTCAGAAGACGTGACCTAGTGAAGATACTAGTTGCACATCTGACAAATGAGCATGGGTAAGTTTTTTTTCATAAACTCACAAGACTGATATTAAATGAATCTTAGTTGTATTTTGGACAGGATGGTAATTTGATTTGTGTGTATAGCACAAGCCCCCCTAGGAGATTGAAGGAGGAATACGCCAAAGGAATCATCTGCCTTTTTCCTTACTTGGCTGACCCCCGGAGCAAGCTTGGCTATGTAAGTTACTCCTGCTTTTCTGGTGAAATGGTTTCAAATCAGTCACGTATTTATGGGTGAAAATGTATATTTGTATTTACATGTGTTTCCCCTTATTTTCAAAGGAACATTTTTATAATGCTGAAGATGGAAGTGGGTATTTGGCTTGGAGAATCAAAACTCTGCAGAAAGAGGTGTCCGAGGGGCGAATGAAACGGCCACGACAACTTCAAACAGGTCAGTGATTAATTTGGAACTTGACCACTCGTTTATTTGGTCTAGGTTTTCTTTTGAGTATTAAACTGGCATGTTGTCCCAAACCTTTAGGTGGGCCAACTTCACACAGGGATCCATTGAAAGA
The DNA here is from genome assembly GCF_949316205.1 of Platichthys flesus. Taxonomy (NCBI): domain Eukaryota; kingdom Metazoa; phylum Chordata; class Actinopteri; order Pleuronectiformes; family Pleuronectidae; genus Platichthys; species Platichthys flesus. Next base: position 25,129,830 of record NC_084947.1, on the reverse strand, counting down.
AGACATCCAGTGGGACGAACAGCAGTGTCAAGAAGCAATTGCCCTGATGAAGCATTCTACAGATGAAGTTGTAGTGAAGGAGAAAATGAGGCTAACCCTGGCCTATCGTCAGAAGTTGCTGCACGATCCTGAGAACTCAGCCGACATCCTATCTGTTTTTCCTCGTTTCTTGGATATTCCAGGTTTGGTGAGTAATACTGTTTTTAAAAAAACAAGAACTACAAAGTAACGTTTTGTGTAATTTGTTATTGTTTGTTTTGTCAGACAGAATGTAAATTTATCTTTCTTTACTTTTACATGTTTTGCTATCTGCCGAACCTGATCAGACTTCAGAAATGATCTCTGTAGCTACTTTGATCATCTACTGTGGGACTTACACTAAATGTCTTTGCCATGTCTTGTAGATTGATCAAGATTTCAGGAGTCTTTTTGGTGACGCAACCTCTGCAAAGATGTTGGAGAAGTGGACCACCAACTTTCAAGCAAAGGTTGTTACTCAGTGTCGTGGACTTACACTGACTGGAGATGTACAAGACCTCATCCAAAATGCTGAAGCCACTGAAGTAGATGATGGTAATGTTTTCTCCTTTGACTATTCTAGATGGAATGGGGATAACCATTTTATTGTGCATTAAGGCACATTTTGCCACTCACAAAGTTACTGGAGTTATATGTACATATCAACCTGTTGCCTTGAGAAACGGAAGTGGCTCCTGTCATTCACATGTGAAATCATTGGGAATACAGTAATTGAACTGCACAAAGTTGTTTTTATAGTTTCCTACTCAAAACTCATGTCATCGATCCTTTTGCAGGCTTTATTGGTTATGGATAATCCGTCTGCAGCTCTGTCTTTAAATCTGAATCAATATGAAATGCTTAACTGTTCTGTTTTTGTTATATTTTCCCCAGGCTGGGACAGTGACATGTCATCAATGCTGTTGCTGGTTCACCTTCTGCCACCTTCAAGCCAAGGCCGAAAAAGACCAGGGAAAATCTCAGCCAGACAAGCATGCGATAGTCTTGTAAAATTCATCAAGGTGAGCTTTGTGTGGAACACAAAGGGCTGGAAAATACTTCCTCTTTTATTATGCTAATAGTGCTGGGCCATTGGGTAACGCTTAAATAACTAACAAAAGGTGGCCACACACGTTGCATAACACTGACCTTATTTGCATTTACGTGTTTCGACGTTGTCTTCAGAGTGTTTTACAGCGTATGCGCTAATAAGTGTTATGCTTAGTGTGCCCTCTTCTTTTTACTCTTATTGTAACTTTGTAAGAATCCAAAACATAATAAATGACCATGGCTCCTTATTCAACCACAGATTGGGACCAGCATCCAAGGACACCTAGACAACATCTCTGGGAGTCTCCAGCCATACCTACTTGCTGTTGGTGCCAAGAAGAGCATGATCGAGTCTTACTACATCGTGATCGACAAACATGCTCTACCCTGTAAGACCTCAACTGCACTGGCTTGTGTTGATGAACTTTTCAAAGCACATTTCGTCTTTGGCACAAGATATTGTCAGGAATTGACCAATGTGTACACCTTTCTGCAAACCACTGTCTATGACATAGATGTGGAAAACACCAAGGTATATCCTAGAGTTGCAGAGTTGAGGGCCAGGATGCTAAAGTAAACTCCTATGATCTGCTTCATTTGTGCAAGATGTCATGCCAATGTCAATGCCTTGATTAAGCACTTTAAGTTGTTTCATGGTCTTTGTCCCGGAAAAACTCTCAGGTTAAAATGTGCTCAAAGGGGTTGTGCACATGTATATAATAGTTTTTCTGGATTACGAAAGCATCTCACTAGGTGTTCTTTGCGTGACAGTTCAAGTGTTAATGAAAGTTCATCTTCAGCCAGTGCCGTTTCCGTTGGGGATGTAGACCTTTTACCACATGAAAATGTAGCTTGTGAATCTGAACTCCTTCAAAAAAATATAGTGAAAAGTTGTGCGACAATTGTTGCAGAACTGAAAGTTGCTGGGGTAGCAGAGACCACCATTAATAATGTTGTCAACTCTGTTGGTGAGGTTATTGATGACATACAAAACGAAACTCTAGTGTCAGTGAAAAACGGTTTATCTTTACAGGAACCAATGAAAAGTGTTGTGGAATCTCAAATTGATCAGTCATTCCAAAAAATTGAAAATCCATTCTTGGCATTTAACTCTGAAAGCAAGAGAATGCAGTACTTTTCTGAGCAATGGGGGAAAATTGATCCCCTCAAGTTGTTGTCCGAGATAAGTTTACATATATTCCCATTCTCGAGACGTTGCGGTTCATTTGTAAGCATCCTAATATCAATGACTTTTTAAGTAGAGATTGGGAAAGAAAGAAACGTTTCTCTACGATATACAGGATGGAGAATTGTTTAAAAGTCATCCCCTTTTCTTGAAGCAAAAGCATGCGTTTCAGATCCAGCTCTTTTTTGATGAGTTTGAGTGTTCAAACCCCCTTGGGTCCAAGCGTGGAATACACAAGTTAGGAGCCATCTATTTTACGTTGAGAAATATTTCTCCAAAATATAACTCAAATTTACTTGGCATCCATTTGGTTTCGTTATTTCACGCACAAGACATCAAAACTTATGGATTTGATAAGATCCTTGAGCCACTGGTCAAGGATATATCTCGTCTTGAAACTGAAGGAGTTCAGATTCCCCATTTTGATCATGCTGTTTACGGAACCATCATTCAAGTTACAGGAAACAACCTTGGTATCCATTCTTTATTTGGTTTTGTAGAATCGTTCAGTGCTCGTTATTGTTGTCGTTTTTGCCTACTGGAGAAGGAAGATTTTCAAACGGAGTTCAGTGAAGATAGCAGTAAGATCTCACTTCGAACCAAAGAATTTCACGCAGAACATTGTGAAGTTATCAAGAGTAACCCTCATCTTCCTTATGTTATGGGCGTGAAAAAGTCGTGCCTTTTAAATTCCTTGCAATATTTTCATACGGCGACAAATTTTTCAGTTGATATCATGCACGACATATTTGAAGGGGTTGCCCAATTTGAGATGAAGCTCCTTCTGCAACACTTGGGTAACAATTACACAACACCGGCAGAAATACACAGATGAATTCAGAGTTTCAATTATGGTCGCTTGGAACAGTGCAACAAACCTCCTCCAGGTGTTAATTTAGTTGAGGGTTCTAATGACTTAAGCCTTAATGCGACACAAAGCTGGTGTTTGCTGCGCCACCTCCCGATCATATTCGGGGATCTTGTTTGTTCAAGTGACCAAAACTGGTATCTATTCATTTTACTGCTTCAAATAGTCAGCATAGTTTTGTCTCCAGCCATATCGAGTGGCATAACTATATATTTGAAGCATCTGATTTCTGAACACCACAGTCTATTCAAGTATTTATATCCCCACAAGAAATTACTGCCCAAACATCATTTCTTAATCCACTACCCAACGTCGATGCAGAAACTTGGCCCTTTGATACATAGCTGGTGCATGAGGTACGAAGGAAAACACAATTACTTCAAAAGACAAATAAAAGTTTTAAAAACATTACAAAAACATTGGCCAAAAAACACCAATGTCATGTGGCATATTTGTGGCAAACATTTAATCCAAATGAATTGAAATTAGGCCCTGGCAAAATGGTCCCCTTGAATAGACTAGAATCCTACACTGAGATCGCTGTTAAGCTCAATGTTCCCGTTTGGACAAAGATCTACAATGTAAAATGGATAAAGAGTTTTGGGAATTTGTATCGGCCTGGGCTGGCTGTTTGCATAAGAGTGGAGAATGAGATGCCTGTGTTTCATGTAATCCAGAATATTGTTGTAAGAGATGAGTGTGTTCTTTTTGTAACGACTGCTATGAAAACTCTTTATTTAGAGGAACATGTCCATGCTTTCAAGGTTATGCACACCGCAGAAGCACCCATTGTTTTGGAATTTAAAGACCTTTTGCACCACAAGTCTTTTGATATTCTAATGTCATGTGGTCTTGATTCAGATTTGTTTATAATCCCTTATTTTTTCATGTAATGCTTTTTGTTTAGAATGATGTCAACTAGGGCTGCAACTAACGATTATCTTGATAATCGATTAATCTGTCGATTATTTTCTCGATTCATCGATTACTAATCGATTAGTGTTTTGGTCCGTAAAATGTCAGAAAATGTTGATACATTTTCCAAAGCCCATGTTGACGACCTCAAATGTATTGTTATGTCCAAAAGTCACAGGTATTTCAGTTGACTGTCATAATAGGATTAAAGAGACCAGAAAATATTCACATTTGAGAAGCTGAAATCAGAGAATTTGGACATTTGTTATTAAAAAATTACTCGAAACGATTAATCGATTATCAAAATAGTTGGCGATTATTTTAATAATCGATTTGTCGATTAATCGTTGCAGCTCTAATGTCAACAGTGTGCATGTGCACAAATGGAATGAGAATTTTCGATTGAGAGCAAATATTTGGTGCCAAATAAAAGGACATGTGGAATAATTGATCTTTTGTCATTTTTAACGATTGTACGAGCTTAATATTGAATTGTGCAATTTCTAAAATGGACTCCTTACGGAGAAACAATTACTCAAAATTGAGGAATGTTAACTCTTTTTAAGGGATTAAATTTCTGTGGAGCAAATTTGTAGTTCCTCTAGTAGGAGTAAAAATAGAGTGAGAGTCAATTGAAATTGTCTCTATATAGAGTGAATTATACTATTAAAGAGTAGAATTTTCACTCTAAATTGAAGAGAAATTACTCCGATTAAACAACTCTATCGAAAGGGTTAACTTAACTCTTTTTAGAGAGGGACCAAATGTTATCCAAAATAGAGTAAAAATTTCTTCAATTTGAGTAAATTTACTCTTGTAATTTTACTGTGTACCTAATAATATTGTCCATATAAGTCCGATAAGAGGAATATATAGCCTGAACAGGGACTTGAACCCTGGACCCTCAGATTAAAAGTCTGATGCTCTACCGTCTGAGCTATCTAGGCTTCAAGTGCTATACCCGTTCGATGAAAGATTGAACAAAAGTCCAAATTCCATTTACTTACAGGACTTCCAACAACAACAAATTACTACTTCTTACAGTTGGGTTAATGAAGGGCATGTATGGCAAAGAAAAAAAGTACTTCTGGGGAGTTTTGGTACAACAGGCCCACAATCCAAGGTGAGTCTAAATCAAAGGAAAAATCTATACTGGCAGGATTATTGACTTGATTCAAGGATTCCTGTGATGACAAACACTCTTCAGAGGATACAGATCCAGCGTGAAAAATGCCTCAACTCACCTATAAATCTCCATCTTGGATAACTTTGAGGGTATATAAGCATCCAAAGACATGACAGTGGTACAGAACTTGTTTTTCAAAAGCCTACCTAATAGTATTGTCCATATAAGTCCAATAAGAGGAATATATCGCCTGAACAGGGACTTGAACCCCAGACCCTCAGATTAAAAGTCTGATGCTCTACCGTCTGAGATATCCAGGCTTTGAGTTCTACACCCTTTCGATGAAAGATTGAACAAAAGTCCAAATTCCATTTACTTACATATACAGGAATTCCAACAACAACAAATTACCACTTCTTACAATTGGGTTAATGAAGGGCATGTATGGCAAAGAAAAAAAGTACTTCTGGGTAGTTGTGGTACAACAGGCCCACAGCCCAAGTTGAGTCTAAATCAAAGGAAAACTCTATTCTGGCAGGATTATTGACTTGATTCAAGGATTCCTGTGATGACATACACTCTTCAGAGGATACAGATCCAGCGTGAAAAATGCCTCAACTCACCTATAAATCTCCATCTTGGATAACTTTGAGGGTATATAAGCATCCAAAGACATGACAGTGGTACAGAACTTGTTTTTCAATAGCCTACCTAATAGTATTGTCCATATAAGTCCAATAAGAGGAATATATCGCCTGAACAGGGACTTGAACCCTGGACCCTTAGATTAAAAGTCTGATGCTCTACCGTCTGAGGTATCCAGGCTTCGAGTTCTACACCCTTTCGATGAAACATTGAACAAAAGTCCAAATTCCAGGGTTTCCCCCAGCACTATCTTGTTAAGGCGGCCGCCTTAACAAGACTAGGGCCCCGCCTTGACTACCAATGTATTGAAAAAAAAAAAAAAAAAAAAAAAAAGTTGAAAAAAAAAAAAAAATGGCATTGATAATACTCAGGTAATACTGTTTACAACATTAGTCGTGCCAATAAAGTTTTTTGAGTGTAATTGAGACGGCGACATCTGGTGGTTTATTATATTGTTGCATAGTCTATCATAGTCACCTGTCAATCTACCGCCAGTGACGTGCGGTGAGGTCAGTGAGTGGGTAGGCACTGAGTTCTGAAAGCCAGATTTCTCTAAACCTATATATTGTTAAATCAAAAACAATAAACAACAAACAGGCACGCACGGCCGATTTCAAATAAGTTCCTCCCTTTCTTTCTTTCTTTCTTTCTTTCTCTCTCACTCACTCACTCACTCACTCACACACACAGACGGGACGTATATGAAATGTCACGACGGTGACTTCAGGTTTGCCCGTAGCCTACTGTAGTTTGGTCTAAATGATTAAACATCGCATCCATCGACTTAACGGACCCGTCCCTCACACCGAGGGCAGAATAAACGTAAGGCAACAAGTCAAACCTTCGCCGATTCAAACTACCGGTACTACTTCTATTCAACTTAAAAATAAAAGACAGCATTCATCATTATGTAGGACTACAGCATAACGGACAGATAGGACCGCCTTCTCCAACGTGGAACGCCCTCTCCGTGCCTCTCCGCGGCTCCTCGGAGAGCTTTTCGTGCAGCTCTCCTTTTTCTAACTACACGTCGAAATGGCGGAGAGCCCACGGATAGCCCTTGGCTGTGATTGGTCCGCTAACGCCAGCATTTCGGAATGGAAACTTCCTGTTCGTACATCGTACATCACAATAAACCAAAATCACAACTACGACTCTATAATTAATGTGACAAGTGTGTTAAGCCAGCGGCGTTGTCCGGCTGACGGTGGCTGGTTAGAGCACTTACGGCACGTGTGTACGGTCACATACTGTTATAACGAACTTTCATAACGAGGCTAGCGGGCTAACCACCATGCTAACTGCGGTGGGAACAGCGCAAAAACCCGCTGACTTTAATCCCACGGCTCATGACACTCTCTCAAACACCGTCAGGTTAGAAGCAAACACTTTAGATCGATACTAACTCACGGTAGTAGTTAGTATCGGGTGTCCCTGCTGACTGTGTGTGGAAGCTGGGGGGAAGCTAGCTGCCTCCGTGTAGCTTCAAGCTGTTGCAGCTGTTGAATTAGCAACGCAGTTTGGAAACAAGACCGGGGAACCGCTGCGTTAAGACACGATAACATAAGCATTATGACCCGCTGGGTGTCACTTTATTCAGCAAAAACTGTCGAGTCATCAACATCCTTTTTCTGTTAGCTGCCATCGTTCACTGTGTGTGAGGAGCCGGGAGGACGTAAATAAACCAGCGTGGACTTCTTCTATATACCTCATGAGGTAGGCTTCTCTAAGCTCGACTTCAGTTGCGCCATCTACTGTTCTGGCGGTGAATTGTTTTCACAACAAAAAGGCTCGTAGAACTATAAATCAAAAAGGGTCCGTCCGCTCCGTCAGTCCGCAACGGACTCGGAGTAGCATACATTGGCCTTAAGCTGCGTAAATGTCTAGTAATATCTCGATTTTAATTGGTCCATGAATGATATGTAACGTAAAGGCTTATGTGGCATACCATTTACGTAAATAAGGCACAAAGAATGATGCTTATTTGCGTACATGTTAAATCATACAGAATCAGGTGCGCATGCGCGAAAACTTTTTTTTTCTTGCCGTCCACAATGAATAGGCGGTTAATTTGAACGGAATCCGACATCACAAACTGTCATCTTCCGAGGCAGCTTGATTTTTCTTAAAAACCGGCTTAAACCCTATTTTGTAGTGCCTGCATGTTTTCCACAACATTTGTACCTACTGTTGTTTATTTATATTGAAATAAACAGTTGTTTATTTCATTCAAGCGTACTGGCATCTTTGAGCAAAATACCCCCAAAAATTTTCGCCGCGCCGCTACGCGCCGCGCCAACAGCACCGCCACCTCCTTACCACCTTGCCTGAGACATTTACTGGGGGAAACACTGAATTCCATTTACTTACAGGACTTCCAACAACAACAAAATACTACTTATTACAGTTGGGTTAATGAAGGGCATGTATGGCAAAGAAAAACAAGTACTTCTGGGTAGTTGTGGTACAACAGGCCTACAGCCCAAATTGAGTCTAAATCAAAGGAAAACTCTATTCTGGCAGGATTATTGACTTGAACTTGTTTTTCAATAGCCTACCTAATAGTATTGTCCATATAAGTCCAATAAGAGGAATATATCGCCTGAACAGGGACTTGAACCCTGGACCCTTAGATTAAAAGTCTGATGCTCTACCGTCTGAGGTATCCAGGCTTCGAGTTCTACACGCTTTCGATGAAACATTGAACAAAAGTCCAAATTCCATTTACTTACAGGACTTCCAACAACAACAAATTACTACTTCTTACAATTGGGTTAACGAAGGGCATGTATGGCAAAGAAAAACAAGTACTTCTGGGTAGTTGTGGTACAACAGGCCCACAGCCCAAGTTGAGTCTAAATCAAAGGAAAACTCTATTCTGGCAGGATTATTGACTTGATTCAAGGATTCCTGTGATGACATACACTCTTCAGAGGATACAGATCCAGCGTGAAAAATGCCTCAACTCACCTATAAATCTCCATCTTGGATAACTTTGAGGGTATATAAGCATCCAAAGACATGACAGTGGTACAGAACTTGTTTTTTAATACCCTACCTAACAGTATTGTCCATATAAGTCCGATAAGAGGAATATATAGCGTGAACAGGGACTTGAACCCTGGACCCTCAGATTAAAAGTCTGATGCTCTACCGTCTGAGCTATCCAGGCTTCGAGTGCTACAACCGTTCGATGAAAGATTGAACAAAAGTCCAAATTCCATTTACTTACAGGACTTCCAACAACAACAAATTACTACTTCTTACAGTTGGGTTAATGAAGGGCATGTATGGCAAAGAAAAACAAGTACTTCTTGGTAGTTGTGGTACAACAGGCCCACAGCCCAAGTTGAGTCTAAATCAAAGGAAAAATCTATACTGGCAGGATTATTGACTTGATTCAAGGATTCCTGTGACGACATACACTCTTCAGAGGATACAGATCCAGCGTGAAAAATGCCTCAACTCACCTATAAATCGCCATCTTGGATAACTTTGAGGGTATATAAGCATCCAAAGACATGACAGTGGTACAGAACTTGTTTTTCAATAGCCTACCTAATAGTATTGTCCATATAAGTCCAATAAGAGGAATATATCGCCTGAACAGGGACTTGAACCCTGGACCCTTAGATTAAAAGTCTGATGCTCTACCGTCTGAGGTATCCAGGCTTCGAGTTCTACACGCTTTCGATGAAACATTGAACAAAAGTCCAAATTCCATTTACTTACAGGACTTCCAACAACAACAAATTACTACTTCTTACAGTTGGGTTAATGAAGGGCATGTATGTCAAAGAAAAACAAGTACTTCTGGGTAGTTGTGGTACAACAGGCCCACAGCCCAAGTTGAGTCTAAATCAAAGGAAAAATCTATACTGGCAGGATTATTGACTTGATTCAAGGATTGCTGTGACGACATACACTCTTCAGAGGATACAGATCCAGCGTGAAAAATGCCTCAACTCACCTATAAACCTCCATCTTGGATAACTTTGAGGGTATATAAGCATTCAAAGACATGACAGTGGTACAGAACTTGTTTTTTAATACCCTACGTAATAGTATTGTCCATATAAGTCCGATAAGAGGAGCATATCACCTGAACAGGGACTTGAACCCTGGACCCTCAGATTAAAAGTCTGATGCTCTACCGTCTGAGCTATCCAGGCTTCGAGTTCTACACCCTTTCGATGAAAAATTGAACAAAAGTCCAAATTCCATTTACTTACACCAAATTCCATTTACTTACATATACAGGAATTCCAACAACAACAAATTACCACTTCTTACAATTGGGTTAACGAAGGGCATGTATGGCAAAGAAAAACAAGTACTTCTGGGTAGTTGTGGTACAACAGGCCCACAATCCAAGGTGAGTCTAAATCAAAGGAAAAAATCTGTACTGGCAGGATTATTGACTTGATTCAAGGATTCCTGTGATGACATACACTCTTCAGAGGATACAGATCCAGCGTGAAAATGCCTCAAGTCACCTATAAATATCCATCTTGGATAACTTTGAGGGTATATAAGCATCCAAAGACATGACAGTGGTACAGAACTTGTTTTTCAATAGCCTACCTAATAGTATTGTCCATATAAGTCCAATAAGAGGAATATATCGCCTGAACAGGGTCTGGAACCCTGGACCCTCAGAATAAAAGTCTGATGCTCTACCGTCTGAGCTATCCAGGCTTCGAGTTCTACACCCTTTCGATGAAACATTGAACAAAAGTCCAAATTCCATTTACTTACATATACAGGAATTCCAACAACAACAAATTACCACTTCTTACAATTGGGTTAACGAAGGGCATGTATGGCAAAGAAAAACAAGTACTTCTGGGTAGTTGTGGTACAACAGGCCCACAATCCAAGGTGAGTCTAAATCAAAGGAAAAATCTGTACTGGCAGGATTATCGACTTGATTCAAGGATCCCTGTGATGACATACACTCTTCAGAGGATACAGATCCAGCGTGAAAAATGCCTCAACTCACCTATAAACCTCCATCTTGGATAACTTTGAGGGTATATAAGCATCCAAAGACATGACAGTGGTACAGAACTTGTTTTTTAATACCCTACCTAACAGTATTGTCCATATAAGTCCGATAAGAGGAATATATAGCGTGAACAGGTACTTGAACCCTGGACCCTCAGATTAAAAGTCTGATGCTCTACCGTCTGAGCTATCCAGGCTTCGAGTGCTACAACCGTTCGTTGAAAGATTGAACAAAAGTCCAAATTCCATTTACTTACAGGACTTCCAACAACAACAAATTACTACTTCTTACAGTTGGGTTAATGAAGGGCATGTATGGCAAAGAAAAACAAGTACTTCTTGGTAGTTGTGGTACAACAGGCCCACAGCCCAAGTTGAGTCTAAATCAAAGGAAAAATCTATACTGGCAGGATTATTGACTTGATTCAAGGATTCCTGTGACGACATACACTCTTCAGAGGATACAGATCCAGCGTGAAAAATGCCTCAACTCACCTATAAACCTCCATCTTGGATAACTTTGAGGGTATATAAGCATCCAAAGACATGACAGTGGTACAGAACTTGTTTTTCAATACCCTATTAATAGTATTGTCCATATAAGTCCGATAAGAGGAATATATAGCCTGAACAGGGACTTGAACCCTGGACCCTCAGATTAAAAGTCTGATGCTCTACCGTCTGAGCTATCCAGGCTTCGAGTGCTACAACCGTTCGATGAAAGATTGAACAAAAGTCCAAATTCCATTTACTTACAGGACTTCCAACAACAACAAATTACTACTTCTTACAGTTGGGTTAATGAAGGGCATGTATGGCAAAGAAAAACAAGTACTTCTGGGTAGTTGTGGTACAACAGGCCCACAGCCCAAGTTGAGTCTAAATCAAAGGAAAACTCTATTCTGGCAGGATTATTGACTTGATTCAAGGATTCCTGTGATGACATACACTCTTCAGAGGATACAGATCCAGCGTGAAAAATGCCTCAACTCACCTATAAACCTCCATCTTGGATAACTTTGAGGGTATATAAGCATCCAAAGACATGACAGTGGTACAGAACTTGTTTTTCAATACCCTATTAATAGTATTGTCCATATAAGTCCGATAAGAGGAATATATAGCCTGAACAGGGACTTGAACCCTGGACCCTCAGATTAAAAGTCTGATGCTCTACCGTCTGAGCTATCCAGGCTTCGAGTGCTACACCCATTCGATGAAAGATTGAACAAAAGTCCAAATTCCATTTACTTACAGGACTTCCAACAACAACAAATTACTACTTCTTATAGTTGGGTTAATGAAGGGCATGTATGGCAAAGAAAAACAAGTACTTCTGGGTAGTTGTGGTACAACAGGCCCACAGCCCAAGTTAAGTCTAAATCAAAGGAAAAATCTATACTGGCAGGATTATTGACTTGATTCAAGGATTCCTGTGATGACATACACTCTTCAGAGGATACAGATCCAGCGTGAAAAATGCCTCAACTCACCTATAAATCTCCATCTTGGATAACTTTGAGGGTATATAAGCATCCAAAGACATGACAGTGGTACAGAACTTGTTTTTGTAATACCCTACCTAATAGTATTGTCCATATAAATCCAATAAGAGGCATATATCGCCCGAACATGGACTTGAACCCTGGACCCTCAGATTAAAAGTCTGATGCTCTACCGTCTGAGCTATCCAGGCTTCGAGTGCTACACCCATTCGATGAAAGATTGAACAAAAGTCCAAATTCCATTTACTTACAGGACTTCCAACAACAACAAATTACTACTTCTTATAGTTGGGTTAATGAAGGGCATGTATGGCAAAGAAAAACAAGTACTTCTGGGTAGTTGTGGTACAACAGGCCCACAGCCCAAGTTAAGTCTAAATCAAAGGAAAAATCTATACTGGCAGGATTATTGACTTGATTCAAGGATTCCTGTGATGACATACACTCTTCAGAGGATACAGATCCAGCGTGAAAAATGCCTCAACTCACCTATAAATCTCCATCTTGGATAACTTTGAGGGTATATAAGCATCCAAAGACATGACAGTGGTACAGAACTTGTTTTTGTAATACCCTACCTAATAGTATTGTCCATATAAATCCAATAAGAGGCATATATCGCCCGAACATGGACTTGAACCCTGGACCCTCAGACTAAAAGTCTGATGCTCTACCGTCTGAGCTAGAGCTATCCAGGCTTCGAGTTCTACACCCTTTCGATGAAACATTGAACAAAAGTCCAAATTCCATTTACTTACATATACAGGATTTCCAACAACAACAAATTACCACTTCTTACAATTGGGTTAATGAAGGGCATGTATGGCAAAGAAAAACAAGTACTTCTTGGTAGTTGTGGTACAACAGGCCCACAGCCCAAGTTGAGTCTAAATCAAAGGAAAAATCTATACTGGCAGGATTATTGACTTGATTCAAGGATTCCTGTGATGACATACACTCTTCAGAGGATACAGATCCAGCGTGAAAAATGCCTCAACTCACATATAAATCTCCATCTTGGAAAACTTTGAGGGTATATAAGCATCCAAAGACATGACAGTGGTACAGAACTTGTTTTTTAATATCCTACCTAACAGTATTGTCCATATAAGTCCGATAACAGGAATATATCGCCTGAACAGGGACTTGAACCCTGGACCCTCAGATTAAAAGTCTAATGCTAACTGAGCTATCCAGGCTTCGAGTTCCACAACCGTTCGATGAAAGATTGAACAAAAGTCCAAATTCCATTTACTTACATATACAGGACTTCCAACAACAACAAATTACCACTTCTTACAATTGGGTTAATGAAGGGCATGTATGGCAAAGAAAAACAAGTACTTCTTGGTAGTTGTGGTACAACAGGCCCACAGCCCAAGTTGAGTCTAAATCAAAGGAAAAATCTATACTGGCAGGATTATTGACTTGATTCAAGGATTCCTGTGATGACATACACTCTTCAAAGGATACAGATCCAGCGTGAAAAATGCCTCAACTCACATATAAATCTCCATCTTGGAAAACTTTGAGGGTATAGAAGCATCCAAAGACATGACAGTGGTACAGAACTTGTTTTTTAATACCCTGCCTAATAGTATTGTCCATATAAGTCCGATAAGAGGAATATATAGCCTGAACAGGGACTTGAACCCTGGACCCTCAGATTAAAAGTCTGATGCTCTACCGTCTGAGATATCCAGGCTTCGAGTTCTACAACCGTTCGATGAAAGATTGAACAAAAGTCCAAATTCCATTTACTTACATGTACAGGAATTCCAACAACAACAAATTACCACTTCTTACAATTGGGTTAATGAAGGGCATGTATGGCAAAGAAAAACAAGTACTTCTGGGTAGTTGTGGTACAACAGGCCCACAGCCCAAGTTGAGTCTAAATCAAAGGAAAAATCTATACTGGCAGGATTATTGACTTGATTCAAGGATTCCTGTGACGACATACACTCTTCAGAGGATACAGATCCAGCGTGAAAAATGCCTCAACTCACCTATAAACCTCCATCTTGGATAACTTTGAGGGTATATAAGCATCCAAAGACATGACAGTGGTACAGAACTTGTTTTTTAATACCCTACCTAATAGTATTGTCCATATAAGTCCGATAAGAGGAGTATATCGCCTGAACAGGGACTTGAACTCTGGACCCTCAGATTAAAAGTCTGATGCTCTACCGTCTGAGCTATCCAGGCTTTGAGTTCTACACCCTTTCGATGAAACATTGAACAAAAGTCCAAATTCCATTTACTTACATATACAGGAATTCCAACAACAACAAATTACCACTTCTTACAATTGGGTTAATGAAGGGCATGTATGGCAAAGAAAAACAAGTACTTCTGGGGAGTTTTGGTACAACAGGCCCACAATCCAAGGTGAGTCTAAATCAAAGGAAAAATCTGTACTGGCAGGATTATTGACTTGATTCAAGGATTCCTGTGATGACATAAACTCTTCAGAGGATACAGATCCAGCGTGAAAAATGCCTCAAATCACCTATAAATCTCCATCTTGGATAACTTTGAGGGTATATAAGCATCCAAAGACATGACAGTGGTACAGAACTTGTTTTTCAATAGCCTACCTAATAGTATTGTCCATATAAGTCCAATAAGAGGAATATATCGCCTGAACAGGGACTTGAACCCTGGACCCTCAGATTAAAAGTCTGATGCTCTACCGTCTGAGCTATCCAGGCTTCGAGTTCTACACCCTTTCGATGAAACATTGAACAAAAGTCCAAATTCCATTTACTTACATATACAGGAATTCCAACAACAACAAATTACCACTTCTTACAATTGGGTTAACGAAGGGCATGTATGGCAAAGAAAAACAAGTACTTCTGGGTAGTTGTGGTACAACAGGCCCACAATCCAAGGTGAGTCTAAATCAAAGGAAAAATCTGTACTGGCAGGATGATTGAATTGATTCAAGGATTCCTGTGATGACATACACTCTTCAGAGGATACAGATCCAGCGTGAAAAAATGCCTCAACTCACCTATAAACCTCCATCTTGGATAACTTTGAGGGTATATAAGCATCCAAAGACATGA
Source organism: Platichthys flesus (assembly GCF_949316205.1). Classification (NCBI taxonomy): domain Eukaryota; kingdom Metazoa; phylum Chordata; class Actinopteri; order Pleuronectiformes; family Pleuronectidae; genus Platichthys; species Platichthys flesus. The sequence goes on along the minus strand of NC_084947.1, from coordinate 25,114,433 downwards.
CAGTGGTACAGAACTTGTTTTTCAATACCCTAATAGTATTGTCCATATAAGTCCGATAACAGGAATATATCGCCTGAACAGGGACTTGAAAACTGGACCCTCAGATTAAAAGTCTGATGCTCTACCGTCTGAGCTATCCAGGCTTCGAGTTCTACACCCTTTCGATGAAACATTAAACAAAAGTCCAAATTCCATTTACTTACATATACAGGAATTCCAACAACAACAAATTACCACTTCTTACAATTGGGTTAATGAAGGGCATGTATGGCAAAGAAAAACAAGTACTTCTGGGTAGTTGTGGTACAACAGGCCCACAGCCCAAGTTGAGTCTAAATCAAAGGAAAAATCTATACTGGCAGGATTATTGACTTGATTCAAGGATTCCTGTGATGACATACACTCTTCAGAGGATACAGATCCAGCGTGAAAAATGCCTCAACTCACATATAAATCTCCATCTTGGAAAACTTTGAGGGTATATAAGCATCCAAAGACATGACAGTGGTACAGAACTTGTTTTTTAATATCCTACCTAACAGTATTGTCCATATAAGTCCGATAACAGGAATATATCGCCTGAACAGGGACTTGAACCCTGGACCCTCAGATTAAAAGTCTAATGCTAACTGAGCTATCCAGGCTTCGAGTTCCACAACCGTTCGATGAAAGATTGAACAAAAGTCCAAATTCCATTTACTTACATATACAGGACTTCCAACAACAACAAATTACCACTTCTTACAATTGGGTTAATGAAGGGCATGTATGGCAAAGAAAAACAAGTACTTCTTGGTAGTTGTGGTACAACAGGCCCACAGCCCAAGTTGAGTCTAAATCAAAGGAAAAATCTATACTGGCAGGATTATTGACTTGATTCAAGGATTCCTGTGATGACATACACTCTTCAAAGGATACAGATCCAGCGTGAAAAATGCCTCAACTCACATATAAATCTCCATCTTGGAAAACTTTGAGGGTATAGAAGCATCCAAAGACATGACAGTGGTACAGAACTTGTTTTTTAATACCCTGCCTAATAGTATTGTCCATATAAGTCCGATAAGAGGAATATATAGCCTGAACAGGGACTTGAACCCTGGACCCTCAGATTAAAAGTCTGATGCTCTACCGTCTGAGATATCCAGGCTTCGAGTTCTACAACCGTTCGATGAAAGATTGAACAAAAGTCCAAATTCCATTTACTTACATGTACAGGAATTCCAACAACAACAAATTACCACTTCTTACAATTGGGTTAATGAAGGGCATGTATGGCAAAGAAAAACAAGTACTTCTGGGTAGTTGTGGTACAACAGGCCCACAGCCCAAGTTGAGTCTAAATCAAAGGAAAAATCTATACTGGCAGGATTATTGACTTGATTCAAGGATTCCTGTGACGACATACACTCTTCAGAGGATACAGATCCAGCGTGAAAAATGCCTCAACTCACCTATAAACCTCCATCTTGGATAACTTTGAGGGTATATAAGCATCCAAAGACATGACAGTGGTACAGAACTTGTTTTTTAATACCCTACCTAATAGTATTGTCCATATAAGTCCGATAAGAGGAGTATATCGCCTGAACAGGGACTTGAACTCTGGACCCTCAGATTAAAAGTCTGATGCTCTACCGTCTGAGCTATCCAGGCTTTGAGTTCTACACCCTTTCGATGAAACATTGAACAAAAGTCCAAATTCCATTTACTTACATATACAGGAATTCCAACAACAACAAATTACCACTTCTTACAATTGGGTTAATGAAGGGCATGTATGGCAAAGAAAAACAAGTACTTCTGGGGAGTTTTGGTACAACAGGCCCACAATCCAAGGTGAGTCTAAATCAAAGGAAAAATCTGTACTGGCAGGATTATTGACTTGATTCAAGGATTCCTGTGATGACATAAACTCTTCAGAGGATACAGATCCAGCGTGAAAAATGCCTCAAATCACCTATAAATCTCCATCTTGGATAACTTTGAGGGTATATAAGCATCCAAAGACATGACAGTGGTACAGAACTTGTTTTTCAATAGCCTACCTAATAGTATTGTCCATATAAGTCCAATAAGAGGAATATATCGCCTGAACAGGGACTTGAACCCTGGACCCTCAGATTAAAAGTCTGATGCTCTACCGTCTGAGCTATCCAGGCTTCGAGTTCTACACCCTTTCGATGAAACATTGAACAAAAGTCCAAATTCCATTTACTTACATATACAGGAATTCCAACAACAACAAATTACCACTTCTTACAATTGGGTTAACGAAGGGCATGTATGGCAAAGAAAAACAAGTACTTCTGGGTAGTTGTGGTACAACAGGCCCACAATCCAAGGTGAGTCTAAATCAAAGGAAAAATCTGTACTGGCAGGATGATTGAATTGATTCAAGGATTCCTGTGATGACATACACTCTTCAGAGGATACAGATCCAGCGTGAAAAAATGCCTCAACTCACCTATAAACCTCCATCTTGGATAACTTTGAGGGTATATAAGCATCCAAAGACATGACAGTGGTACAGAACTTGTTTTTCAATACCCTAATAGTATTGTCCATATAAGTCCGATAACAGGAATATATCGCCTGAACAGGGACTTGAAAACTGGACCCTCAGATTAAAAGTCTGATGCTCTACCGTCTGAGCTATCCAGGCTTCGAGTTCTACACCCTTTCGATGAAACATTAAACAAAAGTCCAAATTCCATTTACTTACATATACAGGAATTCCAACAACAACAAATTACCACTTCTTACAATTGGGTTAATGAAGGGCATGTATGGCAAAGAAAAACAAGTACTTCTGGGTAGTTGTGGTACAACAGGCCCACAGCCCAAGTTGAGTCTAAATCAAAGGAAAAATCTATACTGGCAGGATTATTGACTTGATTCAAGGATTCCTGTGACGACATACACTCTTCAGAGGATACAGATCCAGCGTGAAAAATGCCTCAACTCACCTATAAACCTCCATCTTGGATAACTTTGAGGGTATATAAGCATTCAAAGACATGACAGTGGTACAGAACTTGTTTTTTAATACCCTACCTAATAGTATTGTCCATATAAGTCCGATAAGAGGAGTAAATCGCCTGAACAGGGACTTGAACCCTGGACCCTCAGATTAAAAGTCTGATGCTCTACCGTCTGAGCTATCCAGGCTTTGAGTTCTACACCCTTTCGATGAAAAATTGAACAAAAGTCCAAATTCCATTTACTTACATATACAGGAATTCCAACAACAACAAATTACCACTTCTTACAATTGCGTTAATGAAGGGCATGTATGGCAAAGAAAAAAAGTACTTCTGGGTAGTTGTGGTACAACAGGCCCACAGCCCAAGTTGAGTCTAAATCAAAGGAAAACTCTATTCTGGCAGGATTATTGACTTGATTCAAGGATTCCTGTGATGACATACACTCTTCAGAGGATACAGATCCAGCGTGAAAAATGCCTCAACTCACCTATAAATCTCCATCTTGGATAACTTTGAGGGTATATAAGCATCCAAAGACATGACAGTGGTACAGAACTTGTTTTTCAATAGCCTACCTAATAGTATTGTCCATATAAGTCCAATAAGAGGAATATATCGCCTGAACAGGGACTTGAACCCTGGACCCTTAGATTAAAAGTCTGATGCTCTACCGTCTGAGGTATCCAGGCTTCGAGTTCTACACCCTTTCGATGAAACATTGAACAAAAGTCCAAATTCCATTTACTTACATATACAGGAATTCCAACAACAACAAATTACCACTTCTTACAATTGGGTTAATGAAGGGCATGTATGGCAAAGAAAAACAAGTACTTCTGGGGAGTTTTGGTACAACAGGCCCACAATCCAAGGTGAGTCTAAATCAAAGGAAAACTCTATTCTGGCAGGATTATTGACTTGATTCAAGGATTCCTGTGATGACATACACTCTTCAGAGGATACAGATCCAGCGTGAAAAATGCCTCAAATCACCTATAAATCTCCATCTTGGATAACTTTGAGGGTATATAAGCATCCAAAGACATGACAGTGGTAGAGAACTTGTTTTTCAATAGCCTACCTAATAGTATTGTCCATATAAGTCCAATAAGAGGAATATATCGCCTGAACAGGGACTTGAACCCTGGACCCTCAGATTAAAAGTCTGATGCTCTACCGTCTGAGCTATCCAGGCTTCGAGTTCTACACCCTTTCGATGAAACATTGAACAAAAGTCCAAATTCCATTTACTTACATATACAGGAATTCCAACAACAACAAATCACCACTTCTTACAATTGGGTTAATGAAGGGCATGTATGGTAAAGAAAAACAAGTACTTTTTGGTAGTTGTGGTACAACAGGCCCACAGCCCAAGTTGAGTCTAAATCAAAGGAAAACTCTATTCTGGCAGGATTATTGACTTGATTCAAGGATCCCTGTGATGACATACACTCTTCAGAGGATTCAGATCCAGCGTGAAAAATGCCTCAACTCACCTATAAACCTCCGTCTTGGATAACTTTGAGGGTATATAAGCATCCAAAGACATAAACGTGGTACAGAACTTGTTTTTTAATACCCTACCTAACAGTATTGTCCATATAAGTCCGATAAGAGGAATATATAGCCTGAACAGGGACTTGAACCCTGGACCCTCAGATTAAAAGTCTGATGCTCTACCGTCTGAGCTATCCAGGCTTCGAGTGCTACAACCGTTCGATGAAAGATTGAACAAAAGTCCAAATTCCATTTACTTACAGGACTTCCAACAACAACAAATTACTACTTCTTACAGTTGGGTTAATGAAGGGCATGTATGGCAAAGAAAAACAAGTACTTCTGGGTAGTTGTGGTACAACAGGCCCACAGCCCAAGTTGAGTCTAAATCAAAGGAAAAATCTATACTGGCAGGATTATTGACTTGATTCAAGGATTCCTGTGATGACATACACTCTTCAGAGGATACAGATCCAGCGTGAAAAATGCCTCAACTCACCTATAAACCTCCATCTTGGATAACTTTGAGGGTATATAAGCATCCAAAGACATGACAGTGGTACAGAACTTGTTTTTCAATACCCTATTAATAGTATTGTCCATATAAGTCCGATAAGAGGAATATATAGCCTGAACAGGGACTTGAACCCTGGACCCTCAGATTAAAAGTCTGATGCTCTACCGTCTGAGCTATCCAGGCTTCGAGTGCTACAACCGTTCGATGAAAGATTGAACAAAAGTCCAAATTCCATTTACTTACAGGACTTCCAACAACAACAAATTACTACTTCTTACAGTTGGGTTAATGAAGGGCATGTATGGCAAAGAAAAACAAGTACTTCTGGGTAGTTGTGGTACAACAGGCCCACAGCCCAAGTTGAGTCTAAATCAAAGGAAAACTCTATTCTGGCAGGATTATTGACTTGATTCAAGGATTCCTGTGATGACATACACTCTTCAGAGGATACAGATCCAGCGTGAAAAATGCCTCAACTCACCTATAAATCTCCATCTTGGATAACTTTGAGGGTATATAAGCATCCAAAGACATGACAGTGGTACAGAACTTGTTTTTCAATAGCCTACCTAATAGTATTGTCCATATAAGTCCAACAAGAGGATATATCGCCTGAACAGGGACTTGAACCCTGGACCCTCAGATTAAAAGTCTGATGCTCTACCGTCTGAGCTATCCAGGCTTCGAGTGCTACACCCATTCGATGAAACATTGAACAAAAGTCCAAATTCCATTTACTTACATATACAGGAATTCCAACAACAACAAATTACCACTTCTTACAATTGGGTTAATGAAGGGCATGTATGGCAAAGAAAAACAAGTACTTCTGGGGAGTTTTGGTACAACAGGCCCACAATCCAAGGTGAGTCTAAATCAAAGGAAAAATCTGTACTGGCAGGATTATTGACTTGATTCAAGGATTCCTGTGATAACATACACTCTTCAGAGGATACAGATCCAGCGTGAAAAATGCCTCAAATCACCTATAAATCTCCATCTTGGATAACTTTGAGGGTATATAAGCATCCAAAGACATGACAGTGGTACAGAACTTGTTTTTCAATAGCCTACCTAATAGTATTGTCCATATAAGTCCAATAAGAGGAATATATCGCCTGAACAGGGACTTGAACCCTGGACCCTCAGATTAAAAGTCTGATGCTCTACCGTCTGAGCTATCCAGGCTTCGAGTTCTACACCCTTTCGATGAAACATTGAACAAAAGTCCAAATTCCATTTACTTACATATACAGGAATTCCAACAACAACAAATTACCACTTCTTACAATTGGGTTAACGAAGGGCATGTATGGCAAAGAAAAACAAGTACTTCTGGGTAGTTGTGGTACAACAGGCCCACAATCCAAGGTGAGTCTAAATCAAAGGAAAAATCTGTACTGGCAGGATGATTGAATTGATTCAAGGATTCCTGTGATGACATACACTCTTCAGAGGATACAGATCCAGCGTGAAAAAATGCCTCAACTCACCTATAAACCTCCATCTTGGATAACTTTGAGGGTATATAAGCATCCAAAGACATGACAGTGGTACAGAACTTGTTTTTCAATACCCTAATAGTATTGTCCATATAAGTCCGATAACAGGAATATATCGCCTGAACAGGGACTTGAAAACTGGACCCTCAGATTAAAAGTCTGATGCTCTACCGTCTGAGCTATCCAGGCTTCGAGTTCTACACCCTTTCGATGAAAAATTGAACAAAAGTCCAAATTCCATTTACTTACATATACAGGAATTCCAACAACAACAAATTACCACTTCTTACAATTGGGTTAATGAAGGGCATGTATGGCAAAGAAAAACAAGTACTTTTTGGTAGTTGTGGTACAACAGGCCCACAGCCCAAGTTGAGTCTAAATCAAAGGAAAACTCTATTCTGGCAGGATTATTGACTTGATTCAAGGATCCCTGTGATGACATACACTCTTCAAAGGATACAGATCCAGCGTGAAAAATGCCTCAACTCACATATAAATCTCCATCTTGGAAAACTTTGAGGGTATAGAAGCATCCAAAGACATAAACGTGGTACAGAACTTGTTTTTTAATACCCTGCCTAATAGTATTGTCCATATAAGTCCGATAAGAGGAATATATAGCCTGAACAGGGACTTGAACCCTGGACCCTCAGATTAAAAGTCTGATGCTCTACCGTCTGAGATATCCAGGCTTCGAGTTCTACAACCGTTCGATGAAAGATTGAACAAAAGTCCAAATTCCATTTACTTACATGTACAGGAATTCCAACAACAACAAATTACCACTTCTTACAATTGGGTTAATGAAGGGCATGTATGGCAAAGAAAAACAAGTACTTCTGGGTAGTTGTGGTACAACAGGCCCACAGCCCAAGTTGAGTCTAAATCAAAGGAAAAATCTATACTGGCAGGATTATTGACTTGATTCAAGGATTCCTGTGACGACATACACTCTTCAGAGGATACAGATCCAGCGTGAAAAATGCCTCAACTCACCTATAAACCTCCATCTTGGATAACTTTGAGGGTATATAAGCATCCAAAGACATGACAGTGGTACAGAACTTGTTTTTTAATACCCTACCTAATAGTATTGTCCATATAAGTCCGATAAGAGGAGTATATCGCCTGAACAGGGACTTGAACCCTGGACCCTCAGATTAAAAGTCTGATGCTCTACCGTCTGAGCTATCCAGGCTTCCAGTTCTACACCCTTTCGATGAAACATTGAACAAAAGTCCAAATTCCATTTACTTACATATACAGGAATTCCAACAACAACAAATTACCACTTCTTACAATTGGGTTAATGAAGGGCATGTATGGCAAAGAAAAACAAGTACTTCTGGGTAGTTGTGGTACAACAGGCCCACAGCCCAAGTTGAGTCTAAATCAAAGGAAAAATCTATACTGGCAGGATTATTGACTTGATTCAAGGATTCCTGTGATGACATACACTCTTCAGAGGATACAGATCCAGCGTGAAAAATGCCTCAACTCACCTATAAATCTCCATCTTGGATAACTTTGAGGGTATATAAGCATCCAAAGACATGACAGTGGTACAGAACTTGTTTTTGTAATACCCTACCTAATAGTATTGTCCATATAAATCCAATAAGAGGCATATATCGCCCGAACATGGACTTGAACCCTGGACCCTCAGACTAAAAGTCTGATGCTCTACCGTCTGAGCTAGAGCTATCCAGGCTTCGAGTTCTACACCCTTTCGATGAAACATTGAACAAAAGTCCAAATTCCATTTACTTACATATACAGGAATTCCAACAACAACAAATTACCACTTCTTACAATTGGGTTAATGAAGGGCATGTATGGAAAAGAAAAACAAGTACTTCTTGGTAGTTGTGGTACAACAGGCCCACAGCCCAAGTTGAGTCTAAATCAAAGGAAAAATCTATACTGGCAGGATTATTGACTTGATTCAAGGATTCCTGTGATGACATACACTCTTCAGAGGATACAGATCCAGCGTGAAAAATGCCTCAACTCACATGTTAATCTCCATCTTGGAAAACTTTGAGGGTATATAAGCATCCAAAGACATGACAGTGGTACAGAACTTGTTTTTTAATACCCTACCTAACAGTATTGTCCATATAAGTCCGATAACAGGAATATATCGCCTGAACAGGGACTTGAACCCTGGACCCTCAGATTAAAAGTCTAATGCTAACTGAGCTATCCAGGCTTCGAGTTCCACAACCGTTCGATGAAAGATTGAACAATCTTTGAAGAGGCGCTTTGAAGAGTGTATGTCATTCCTGTGATGACATACACTCTTCAAAGGATACAGATCCAGCGTGAAAAATGCCTCAACTCACATATAAATCTCCATCTTGGAAAACTTTGAGGGTATAGAAGCATCCAAAGACATGACAGTGGTAGAGAACTTGTTTTTTAATACCCTGCCTAATAGTATTGTCCATATAAGTCCGATAAGAGGAATATATAGCCTGAACAGGGACTTGAACCCTGGACCCTCAGATTAAAAGTCTGATGCTCTACCGTCTGAGATATCCAGGCTTCGAGTTCTACAACCGTTCGATGAAAGATTGAACAAAAGTCCAAATTCCATTTACTTACATGTACAGGAATTCCAACAACAACAAATTACCACTTCTTACAATTGGGTTAATGAAGGGCATGTATGGCAAAGAAAAACAAGTACTTCTGGGTAGTTGTGGTACAACAGGCCCACAGCCCAAGTTGAGTCTAAATCAAAGGAAAAATCTATACTGGCAGGATTATTGACTTGATTCAAGGATTCCTGTGACGACATACACTCTTCAGAGGATACAGATCCAGCGTGAAAAATGCCTCAACTCACCTATAAACCTCCATCTTGGATAACTTTGAGGGTATATAAGCATCCAAAGACATGACAGTGGTAGAGAACTTGTTTTTTAATACCCTGCCTAATAGTATTGTCCATATAAGTCCGATAAGAGGAATATATAGCCTGAACAGGGACTTGAACCCTGGACCCTCAGATTAAAAGTCTGATGCTCTACCGTCTGAGATATCCAGGCTTCGAGTTCTACAACCGTTCGATGAAAGATTGAACAAAAGTCCAAATTCCATTTACTTACATGTACAGGAATTCCAACAACAACAAATTACCACTTCTTACAATTGGGTTAATGAAGGGCATGTATGGCAAAGAAAAACAAGTACTTCTGGGTAGTTGTGGTACAACAGGCCCACAGCCCAAGTTGAGTCTAAATCAAAGGAAAAATCTATACTGGCAGGATTATTGACTTGATTCAAGGATTCCTGTGACGACATACACTCTTCAGAGGATACAGATCCAGCGTGAAAAATGCCTCAACTCACCTATAAACCTCCATCTTGGATAACTTTGAGGGTATATAAGCATCCAAAGACATGACAGTGGTACAGAACTTGTTTTTTAATACCCTACCTAATAGTATTGTCCATATAAGTCCGATAAGAGGAGTATATCGCCTGAACAGGGACTTGAACCCTGGACCCTCAGATTAAAAGTCTGATGCTCTACCGTCTGAGCTATCCAGGCTTCGAGTTCTACACCCTTTCGATGAAACATTGAACAAAAGTCCAAATTCCATTTACTTACATATACAGGAATTCCAACAACAACAAATTACCACTTCTTACAATTGGGTTAATGAAGGGCATGTATGGCAAAGAAAAACAAGTACTTCTGGGGAGTTTTGGTACAACAGGCCCACAATCCAAGGTGAGTCTAAATCAAAGGAAAAATCTGTACTGGCAGGATTATTGACTTGATTCAAGGATTCCTGTGATGACATACACTCTTCAGAGGATACAGATCCAGCGTGAAAAATGCCTCAAATCACCTATAAATCTCCATCTTGGATAACTTTGAGGGTATATAAGCATCCAAAGACATGACAGTGGTACAGAACTTGTTTTTCAATAGCCTACCTAATAGTATTGTCCATATAAGTCCAATAAGAGGAATATATCGCCTGAACAGGGACTTGAACCCTGGACCCTCAGATTAAAAGTCTGATGCTCTACCGTCTGAGCTATCCAGGCTTCGAGTTCTACACCCTTTCGATGAAACATTGAACAAAAGTCCAAATTCCATTTACTTACATATACAGGAATTCCAACAACAACAAATTACCACTTCTTACAATTGGGTTAACGAAGGGCATGTATGGCAAAGAAAAACAAGTACTTCTGGGTAGTTGTGGTACAACAGGCCCACAATCCAAGGTGAGTCTAAATCAAAGGAAAAATCTGTACTGGCAGGATGATTGAATTGATTCAAGGATTCCTGTGATGACATACACTCTTCAGAGGATACAGATCCAGCGTGAAAAATGCCTCAACTCACCTATAAACCTCCATCTTGGATAACTTTGAGGGTATATAAGCATTCAAAGACATGACAGTGGTACAGAACTTGTTTTTTAATACCCTACCTAATAGTATTGTCCATATAAGTCCGATAAGAGGAGTAAATCGCCTGAACAGGGACTTGAACCCTGGACCCTCAGATTAAAAGTCTGATGCTCTACCGTCTGAGATATCCAGGCTTCGAGTTCTACACCCTTTCGATGAAACATTGAACAAAAGTCCAAATTCCATTTACTTACAGGACTTCCAACAACAACAAATTACTACTTCTTACAGTTGGGTTAATGAAGGGCATGTATGGCAAAGAAAAACAAGTACTTCTGGGTAGTTGTGGTACAACAGGCCCACAGCCCAAGTTGAGTCTAAATCAAAGGAAAACTCTATTCTGGCAGGATTATTGACTTGATTCAAGGATTCCTGTGATGACATACACTCTTCAGAGGATACAGATCCAGCGTGAAAAATGCCTCAACTCACCTATAAATCGCCATCTTGGATAACTTTGAGGGTATATAAGCATCCAAAGACATGACAGTGGTACAGAACTTGTTTTTCAATACCCTATTAATAGTATTGTCTATATAAGTCCGATAAGAGGAATATATAGCCTGAACAGGGACTTGAACCCTGGACCCTCAGATTAAAAGTCTGATGCTCTACCGTCTGAGCTATCCAGGCTTCGAGTGCTACAACCGTTCGATGAAAGATTGAACAAAAGTCCAAATTCCATTTACTTACAGGACTTCCAACAACAACAAATTACTACTTCTTACAGTTGGGTTAATGAAGGGCATGTATGGCAAAGAAAAACAAGTACTTCTGGGTAGTTGTGGTACAACAGGCCCACAGCCCAAGTTGAGTCTAAATCAAAGGAAAACTCTATTCTGGCAGGATTATTGACTTGATTCAAGGACTCCTGTGATGACATACACTCTTCAGAGGATACAGATCCAGCGTGAAAAATGCCTCAACTCACCTATAAATCTCCATCTTGGATAACTTTGAGGGTATATAAGCATCCAAAGACATGACAGTGGTACAGAACTTGTTTTTCAATAGCCTACCTAATAGTATTGTCCATATAAGTCCGATAAGAGGAGTATATCGCCTGAACAGGGACTTGAACCCTGGACCCTCAGATTAAAAGTCTGATGCTCTACCGTCTGAGCTATCCAGGCTTCGAGTGCTACACCAGTTCGATGAAAGCTTGAACAAAAGTCCAAATTCCATTTACGTACATATACAGGAATTCCAACAACAACAAATTACCACTTCTTACAGTTGGGTTAATGAAGGGCATGTATGGCAAAGACAAACAAGTACTTCTGGGGAGTTTTGGTACAACAGGCCCACAATCCAAGGTGAGTCTAAATCAAAGGAAAAATCTGTACTGGCAGGATTATTGACTTGATTCAAGGATTCCTGTAATGACATACACTCTTCAGAGGATACAGATCCAGCGTGAAAAATGCCTCAACTCACCTATAAATCGCCATCTTGGATAACTTTGAGGGTATATAAGCATCCAAAGACATGACAGTGGTACAGAACTTGTTTTTCAATGGCCTACCTAATAGTATTGTCCATATAAGTCCAATAAGAGGAATATATCGCCTGAACAGGGACTTGAACCCTGGACCCTCAGATTAAAAGTCTGATGCTCTACCGTCTGAGCTATCCAGGCTTCGAGTTCCCAATTCTTACAATTGGGTTAATGAAGGGCATGTTTGGCAAAGAAAAACAAGTACTTCTTGGTAGTTGTGGTACAACAGGCCCACAGCCCAAGTTGAGTCTAAATCAAAGGAAAAATCTATACTGGCAGGATTATTGACTTGATTCAAGGATTCCTGTGATGACATACACTCTTCAGAGGATACAGATCCAGCGTGAAAAATGCCTCAACTCACCTATAACTGTCCATCTTGGATAACTTTGAGGGTATATAAGCATCCAAAGACATGACAGTGGTACAGAACTTGTTTTTCAATAGCCTAACTAATAGTATTGTCCATATAAGTCCAATAAGAGGAATATATCGCCTGAACAGGGACTTGAACCCTGGACCCTCAGATTAAAAGTCTGATGCTCTACCGTCTGAGCTATCCAGGCTTCGAGTTCTACACCCTTTCGATGAAAAATTGAACAAAAGTCCAAATTCCATTTACTTACATATACAGGAATTCCAACAACAACAAATTACCACTTCTTACAATTGGGTTAATGAAGGGCATGTATGGCAAAGAAAAACAAGTACTTCTTGGTAGTTGTGGTACAACAGGCCCACAGCCCAAGTTGAGTCTAAATCAAAGGAAAAATCTATACTGGCAGGATTATTGACTTGATTCAAGGATTCCTGTGATGACATACACTCTTCAGAGGATACAGATCCAGCGTGAAAAATGCCTCAACTCACATATAAATCTCCATCTTGGAAAACTTTGAGGGTATATAAGCATCCAAAGACATGACAGTGGTACAGAACTTGTTTTTTAATACCCTGCCTAATAGTATTGTCCATATAAGTCCGATAAGAGGAATATATAGCCTGAACAGGGACTTGAACCCTGGACCCTCAGATTAAAAGTCTGATGCTGTACCGTCTGAGATATCCAGGCTTCGAGTTCTACAACCGTTCGATGAAAGATTGAACAAAAGTCCAAATTCCATTTACTTACATGTACAGGACTTCTAACAACAACAAATTACCACTTCTTACAGTTGGGTTAATGAAGGGCATGTATGGCAAAGAAAAACAAGTACTTCTGGGTAGTTGTGGTACAACAGGCCCACAGCCCAAGTTGAGTCTAAATCAAAGGAAAACTCTATTCTGGCAGGATTATTGACTTGATTCAAGGATTCCTGTGATGACATACACTCTTCAGAGGATACAGATCCAGCGTGAAAAATGCCTCAACTCACCTATAAATCTCCATCTTGGATAACTTTGAGGGTATATAAGCATCCAAAGACATGACAGTGGTACAGAACTTGTTTTTCAATAGCCTACCTAATAGTATTGTCCATATAAGTCCAATAAGAGGAATATATCGCCTGAACAGGGACTTGAACCCTGGACCCTCAGATTAAAAGTCTGATGCCCTTCCGTCTGAGCCAGGCTTCGAGTTCTACACCCTTTCGATGAAACATTGAACAAAAGTCCAAATTCCATTTACTTACATATACAGGAATTCCAACAACAACAAATTACCACTTCTTACAATTGGGTTAATGAAGGGCATGTATGGCAAAGAAAAACAAGTACTTCTGGGTAGTTGTGGTACAACAGGCCCACAGCCCAAGTTGAGTCTAAATCAAAGGAAAAATTTATACTGGCAGGATTATTGATTTGATTCAAGGATTCCTGTGATGACATACACTCTTCAGAGGATACAGATCCAGCGTGAAAAATGCCTCAACTCACATATAAATCTCCATCTTGGAAAACTTTGAGGGTATATAAGCATCCAAAGACATGACAGTGGTACAGAACTTGTTTTTTAATACCCTGCCTAATAGTATTGTCCATATAAGTCCGATAAGAGGAATATATAGCCTGAACAGGGACTTGAACCCTGGACCCTCAGATTAAAAGTCTGATGCTGTACCGTCTGAGATATCCAGGCTTCGAGTTCTACAACCGTTCGATGAAAGATTGAACAAAAGTCCAAATTCCATTTACTTACATGTACAGGACTTCTAACAACAACAAATTACCACTTCTTACAATTGGGTTAATGAAGGGCATGTATGGCAAAGAAAAACAAGTACTTCTTGGTAGTTGTGGTACAACAGGCCCACAGCCCAAGTTGAGTCTAAATCAAAGGAAAAATCTATACTGGCAGGATTATTGACTTGATTCAAGGATTCCTGTGATGACATACACTCTTCAGAGGATACAGATCCAGCGTGAAAAATGACTCAACTCACCTATAAACCTCCATCTTGGATAACTTTGAGGGTATATAAGCATCCAAAGACATGACAGTGGTACAGAACTTGTTTTTTAATACCCTGCCTAATAGTATTGTCCATATAAGTCCGATAAGAGGAATATATAGCCTGAACAGGGACTTGAACCCTGGACCCTCAGATTAAAAGTCTGATGCTCTACCGTCTGAGCTATCCAGGCTTCGAGTTGCACAACCGTTCGATGAAAGATTGAACAAAAGTCCAAATTCCATTTACTTACATATACAGGACTTCCAACAACAACAAATTACCACTTCTTACAATTGGGTTAATGAAGGGCATGTATGGCAAAGAAAAACAAGTACTTCTTGGTAGTTGTTGTACAACAGGCCCACAGCCCAAGTTGAGTCTAAATCAAAGGAAAAATCTATACTGGCAGGATTATTGACTTGATTCAAGGATTCCTGTGATGACATACACTCTTCAGAGGATACAGATCCAGCGTGAAAAATGCCTCAACTCACATATAAATCTCCATCTTGGAAAACTTTGAGGGTATAGAAGCATCCAAAGACATGACAGTGGTACAGAACTTGTTTTTTAATACCCTGCCTAATAGTATTGTCCATATAAGTCCGATAAGAGGAATATATAGCCTGAACAGGGACTTGAACCCTGGACCCTCAGATTAAAAGTCTGATGCTCTACCGTCTGAGATATCCAGGCTTCGAGTTCTACAACCGTTCGATGAAAGATTGAACAAAAGTCCAAATTCCATTTACTTACATGTACAGGAATTCCAACAACAACAAATTACCACTTCTTACAATTGGGTTAATGAAGGGCATGTATGGCAAAGAAAAACAAGTACTTCTGGGTAGTTGTGGTACAACAGGCCCACAGCCCAAGTTGAGTCTAAATCAAAGGAAAAATCTATACTGGCAGGATTATTGACTTGATTCAAGGATTCCTGTGACGACATACACTCTTCAGAGGATACAGATCCAGCGTGAAAAATGCCTCAACTCACCTATAAACCTCCATCTTGGATAACTTTGAGGGTATATAAGCATTCAAAGACATGACAGTGGTACAGAACTTGTTTTTTAATACCCTACCTAATAGTATTGTCCATATAAGTCCGATAAGAGGAGTATATCGCCTGAACAGGGACTTGAACCCTGGACCCTCAGATTAAAAGTCTGATGCTCTACCGTCTGAGCTATCCAGGCTTCGAGTTCCACAACCGTTCGATGAAAGATTGAACAAAAGTCCAAATTCCATTTACTTACATGTACAGGAATTCCAACAACAACAAATTACCACTTCTTACAATTGGGTTAATGAAGGGCATGTATGGCAAAGAAAAACAAGTACTTCTGGGTAGTTGTGGTACAACAGGCCCACAGCCCAAGTTGAGTCTAAATCAAAGGAAAAATCTATACTGGCAGGATTATTGACTTGATTCAAGGATTCCTGTGACGACATACACTCTTCAGAGGATACAATGACTCAACTCACATATAAATCTCCATCTTGGAAAACTTTGAGGGTATAGAAGCATCCAAAGACATGACAGTGGTACAGAACTTGTTTTTCAATACCCTAATAGTATTGTCCATATAAGTCCGATAAGAGGAATATATAGCCTGAACAGGGACTTGAACCCTGGACCCTCAGAGTAAAAGTCTGATGCTCTACCGTCTGAGATATCCAGGCTTCGAGTTCTACAACCGTTCGATGAAAGATTGAACAAAAGTCCAAATTCCATTTACTTACATGTACAGGAATTCCAACAACAACAAATTACCACTTCTTACAATTGGGTTAATGAAGGGCATGTATGGCAAAGAAAAACAAGTACTTCTGTGTAGTTGTGGTACAACAGGCCCACAGCCCAAGTTGAGTCTAAATCAAAGGAAAAATCTATACTGGCAGGATTATTGACTTGATTCAAGGATTCCTGTGACGACATACACTCTTCAGAGGATACAGATCCAGCGTGAAAAATGCCTCAACTCACCTATAAACCTCCATCTTGGATAACTTTGAGGGTATATAAGCATTCAAAGACATGACAGTGGTACAGAACTTGTTTTTTAATACCCTACCTAATAGTATTGTCCATATAAGTCCGATAAGAGGAGTAAATCGCCTGAACAGGGACTTGAACCCTGGACCCTCAGATTAAAAGTCTGATGCTCTAGCGTCTGAGCTATCCAGGCTTCGAGTTCTACACCCTTTCGATGAAACATTGAACAAAAGTCCAAATTCCATTTACTTACATATACAGGACTTCCGACAACAACAAATTACCACTTCTTACAATTGGGTTAATGAAGGGCATGTATGGCAAAGAAAAACAAGTACTTCTTGGTAGTTGTGGTACAACAGGCCCACAGCCCAAGTTGAGTCTAAATCAAAGGAAAAATCTATACTGGCAGGATTATTGACTTGATTCAAGGATTCCTGTGATGACATACACTCTTCAGAGGATACAGATCCAGCGTGAAAAATGGCTCAACTCACATATAAATCTCCATCTTGGAAAACTTTGAGGGTATAGAAGCATCCAAAGACATGACAGTGGTACAGAACTTGTTTTTTAATACCCTGCCTAATAGTATTGTCCATATAAGTCCGATAAGAGGAATATATAGCCTGAACAGGGACTTGAACCCTGGACCCTCAGATTAAAAGTCTGATGCTCTACCGTCTGAGATATCCAGGCTTCGAGTTCTACAACCGTTCGATGAAAGATTGAACAAAAGTCCAAATTCCATTTACTTACATGTACAGGAATTCCAACAACAACAAATTACCACTTCTTACAATTGGGTTAATGAAGGGCATGTATGGCAAAGAAAAACAAGTACTTCTGGGTAGTTGTGGTACAACAGGCCCACAGCCCAAGTTGAGTCTAAATCAAAGGAAAAATCTATACTGGCAGGATTATTGACTTGATTCAAGGATTCCTGTGACGACATACACTCTTCAGAGGATACAATGCCTCAACTCACATATAAATCTCCATCTTGGAAAACTTTGAGGGTATAGAAGCATCCAAAGACATGACAGTGGTACAGAACTTGTTTTTCAATACCCTAATAGTATTGTCCATATAAGTCCGATAAGAGGAATATATAGCCTGAACAGGGACTTGAACCCTGGACCCTCAGAGTAAAAGTCTGATGCTCTACCGTCTGAGATATCCAGGCTTCGAGTTCTACAACCGTTAGATGAAAGATTGAACAAAAGTCCAAATTCCATTTACTTACATGTACAGGAATTCCAACAACAACAAATTACCACTTCTTACAATTGGGTTAATGAAGGGCATGTATGGCAAAGAAAAACAAGTACTTCTGGGTAGTTGTGGTACAACAGGCCCACAGCCCAAGTTGAGTCTAAATCAAAGGAAAAATCTATACTGGCAGGATTATTGACTTGATTCAAGGATTCCTGTGACGACATACACTCTTCAGAGGATACAGATCCAGCGTGAAAAATGCCTCAACTCACCTATAAACCTCCATCTTGGATAACTTTGAGGGTATATAAGCATTCAAAGACATGACAGTGGTACAGAACTTGTTTTTTAATACCCTACCTAATAGTATTGTCCATATAAGTCCGATAAGAGGAGTATATCGCCTGAACAGGGACTTGAACCCTGGACCCTCAGATTAAAAGTCTGATGCTCTACCGTCTGAGCTATCCAGGCTTCGAGTTCTACACCCTTTCGATGAAACATTGAACAAAAGTCCAAATTCCATTTACTTACATATACAGGACTTCCAACAACAACAAATTACCACTTCTTACAATTGGGTTAATGAAGGGCATGTATGGCAAAGAAAAACAAGTACTTCTTGGTAGTTGTGGTACAACAGGCCCACAGCCCAAGTTGAGTCTAAATCAAAGGAAAAATCTATACTGGCAGGATTATTGACTTGATTCAAGGATTCCTGTGATGACATACACTCTTCAGAGGATACAGATCCAGCGTGAAAAATGGCTCAACTCACATATAAATCTCCATCTTGGAAAACTTTGAGGGTATAGAAGCATCCAAAGACATGACAGTGGTACAGAACTTGTTTTTTAATACCCTGCCTAATAGTATTGTCCATATAAGTCCGATAAGAGGAATATATAGCCTGAACAGGGACTTGAACCCTGGACCCTCAGATTAAAAGTCTGATGCTCTACCGTCTGAGATATCCAGGCTTCGAGTTCTACAACCGTTCGATGAAAGATTGAACAAAAGTCCAAATTCCATTTACTTACATGTACAGGAATTCCAACAACAACAAATTACCACTTCTTACAATTGGGTTAATGAAGGGCATGTATGGCAAAGAAAAACAAGTACTTCTGGGTAGTTGTGGTACAACAGGCCCACAGCCCAAGTTGAGTCTAAATCAAAGGAAAAATCTATACTGGCAGGATTATTGACTTGATTCAAGGATTCCTGTGACGACATACACTCTTCAGAGGATACAATGCCTCAACTCACATATAAATCTCCATCTTGGAAAACTTTGAGGGTATAGAAGCATCCAAAGACATGACAGTGGTACAGAACTTGTTTTTCAATACCCTAATAGTATTGTCCATATAAGTCCGATAAGAGGAATATATAGCCTGAACAGGGACTTGAACCCTGGACCCTCAGAGTAAAAGTCTGATGCTCTACCGTCTGAGATATCCAGGCTTCGAGTTCTACAACCGTTCGATGAAAGATTGAACAAAAGTCCAAATTCCATTTACTTACATGTAGAGGAATTCCAACAACAACAAATTACCACTTCTTACAATTGGGTTAATGAAGGGCATGTATGGCAAAGAAAAACAAGTACTTCTGGGTAGTTGTGGTACAACAGGCCCACAGCCCAAGTTGAGTCTAAATCAAAGGAAAAATCTATACTGGCAGGATTATTGACTTGATTCAAGGATTCCTGTGATGACATACACTCTTCAGAGGATACAGATCCAGCGTGAAAAATGCCTCAACTCACCTATAAATATCCATCTTGGATAACTTTGAGGGTATATAAGCATCCAAAGACATGACAGTGGTACAGAACTTGTTTTTTAATACCCTACCTAATAGTATTGTCCATATAAGTCCGATAAGAGGCATATATCGCCTGAACAGGGACTTGAACCCTGGACCCTCAGACTAAAAGTCTGATGCTCTACCGTCTGAGCTATCCAGGCTTCGAGTTCTATACCCTTTTGATGAAACATTGAACAAAAGTCCAAATTCCATTTACTTACATATACAGGAATTCCAACAACAACAAATTACCACTTCTTACAATTGGGTTAATGAAGGGCATGTATGGCAAAGAAAAACAAGTACTTCTGGGGAGTTTTGGTACAACAGGCCCACAATCCAAGGTGAGTCTAAATCAAAGGAAAAATCTGTACTGGCAGGATTATTGACTTGATTCAAGGATTCCTGTGATGACATACACTCTTCAGAGGATACAGATCCAGCGTGAAAAATGCCTCAACTCACCTATAAATCTCCATCTTGGATAACTTTGAGGGTATATAAGCATCCAAAGACATGACAGTGGTACAGAACTTGTTTTTCAATACCCTAATAGTATTGTCCATATAAGTCCGATAAGAGGAATATATCACCGAAACAGGGTCTGGAACCCTGGACCCTCAGATTAAAAGTCTGATGCTCTAGCGTCTGAGCTATCCAGGCTTCGAGTTCTACACCCTTTCGATGAAACATTGAACAAAAGTCCAAATTCCATTTACTTACATATACAGGAATTCCAACAACAACAAATTACCACTTCTTACAATTGGGTTAACGAAGGGCATGTATGGCAAAGAAAAACAAGTACTTCTGGGTAGTTGTGGTACAACAGGCCCACAATCCAAGGTGAGTCTAAATCAAAGGAAAAATCTGTACTGGCAGGATTATTGACTTGATTCAAGGATTCCTGTGATGACATACACTCTTCAGAGGATACAGATCCAGCGTGAAAAATGCCTCAACTCACCTATAAATATCCATCTTGGATAACTTTGAGGGTATATAAGCATCCAAAGACATGACAGTGGTACAGAACTTGTTTTTTAATACCCTACCTAATAGTATTGTCCATATAAGTCCGATAAGAGGAGTATATCGCCTGAACAGGGACTTGAACCCTGGACCCTCAGATTAAAAGTCTGATGCTCTACCGTCTGAGCTATCCAGGCTTCGAGTTCTACACCCTTTCGATGAAACATTGAACAAAAGTCCAAATTCCATTTACTTACATATACAGGAATTCCAACAACAACAAATTACCACTTCTTACAATTGGGTTAATGAAGGGCATGTATGGCAAAGAAAAACAAGTACTTCTGGGGAGTTTTGGTACAACAGGCCCACAATCCAAGGTGAGTCTAAATCAAAGGAAAAATCTGTACTGGCAGGATTATTGACTTGATTCAAGGATTCCTGTGATGACATACACTCTTCAGAGGATACAGATCCAGCGTGAAAAATGCCTCAACTAACCTATAAATATCCATCTTGGATAACTTTGAGGGTAAATAAGCATCCAAAGACATGACAGTGGTACAGAACTTGTTTTTTTATTACCCTACCTAATATTAATGTCCATGTAAGTCCGATAAGAGGAGTATATCGCCTGAACAGGGACTTGAACCCTGGACCCTCAGATTAAAAGTCTGATGCTCTACCGTCTGAGCTATCCAGGCTTCGAGTGCTACAACCGTTCGATGAAACATTGAACAAAAGTCCAAATTCCATTTACTTACATATACAGGACTTCCAACAACAACAAATTACCACTTCTTACAGTTGGGTTAATGAAGGGCATGTATGGCAAAGAAAAACAAGTACTTCTTGGTAGTTGTGGTACAACAGGCCCACAGCCATAGTTGAGTCTAAATCAAAGGAAAACTCTAGTCTGGTAGGATTAATTACTTGATTCAAGGATTCCTTTGATGACATACACTCTTCAGAGGATACAGATCCAGCGTGAAAAATGCCTCAACTCACCTATAAACCTCCATCTTGGATAACTTTGAGGGTATATAAGCATCCAAAGACATGACAGTGGTACAGAACTTGTTTTTTTATTACCCTACCTAATATTAATGTCCATGTAAGTCCGATAAGAGGAATATACCGCCTAACAGGGACTTGAACCCTGGACCCTCAGATTAAAAGTCTGATGCTCTACCGTCTGAGCTATCCAGGCTTCAAGTGCTACACCAGTTCGATGAAAGCTTGAACAAAAGTCCAAATTCCATTTACGTACATATACAGGACTTCCAACAACAACAAATTACCACTTCTTACAGTTGGGTTAATGAAGGGCATGTATGGCAAAGACAAACAAGTACTTCTGGGTAGTTGTGGTACAACAGGCCCACAGCCCAAGTTGAGTCTAAATCAAAGTAAAAACTCTATACTGGCAGGATTATTGACTTGATTCAAGGATTCCTGTGATGACATACACTCTTCTGAGGATACAGATCAAGCATGAAAAATGCCTCAAGTCACCTATAAATCTCCATCTTGGATAACTTTGAGGGTATATAAGCATCCAAAGACATGACAGTGGTACAGAACTTGTTTTTTAATACCCTACCTAATAGTATTGTCCATATAAGTCCGATAAGAGGAATATATCGCCTGAACAGGGACTTGAACCCTGGACCCTCAGATTAAAAGTCTGATGCTCTACCGTCTGAGCTATCCAGGCTTCGAGTGCTACAACCGTTCGATGAAAGATTGAACAAAAGTCCAAATTCCATTTACTTACATATACAGGACTTCCAACAACAACAAATTACCACTTCTTACAGTTGGGTTAATGAAGGGCATGTATGGCAAAGAAAAACAAGTACTTCTTGGTAGTTGTGGTACAACAGGCCCACAGCCATAGTTGAGTCTAAATCAAAGGAAAACTCTAGTCTGGTAGGATTAATTACTTGATTCAAGGATTCCTTTGATGACATACACTCTTCAGAGGATACAGATCCAGCGTGAAAAATGCCTCAACTCACCTATAAACCTCCATCTTGGATAACTTTGAGGGTATATAAGCATCCAAAGACATGACAGTGGTACAGAACTTGTTTTTTTATTACCCTACCTAATATTAATGTCCATGTAAGTCCGATAAGAGGAATATACCGCCTAACAGGGACTTGAACCCTGGACCCTCAGATTAAAAGTCTGATGCTCTACCGTCTGAGCTATCCAGGCTTCAAGTGCTACACCAGTTCGATGAAAGCTTGAACAAAAGTCCAAATTCCATTTACGTACATATACAGGACTTCCAACAACAACAAATTACCACTTCTTACAGTTGGGTTAATGAAGGGCATGTATGGCAAAGACAAACAAGTACTTCTGGGTAGTTGTGGTACAACAGGCCCACAGCCCAAGTTGAGTCTAAATCAAAGTAAAAACTCTATACTGGCAGGATTATTGACTTGATTCAAGGATTCCTGTGATGACATACACTCTTCTGAGGATACAGATCAAGCATGAAAAATGCCTCAAGTCACCTATAAATCTCCATCTTGGATAACTTTGAGGGTATATAAGCATCCAAAGACATGACAGTGGTACAGAACTTGTTTTGTAATACCCTACCTAATAGTATTGTCCATATAAGTCCGATAAGAGGAATATATCGCCTGAACAGGGACTTGAACCCTGGACCCTCAGATTAAAAGTCTGATGCTCTACTGTCTGAGCTATCCAGGCTTCGATTGCCACACTCGTTCAATGAAAGATTGAACAAAAGTCCAAATTCCATTTACTTACATATACACGACTTCCAACAACAACAATTTACCACTTCATACAGTTGGGCAGTCGAAGGGCATGTCCGGTAAAGGAAAAACGAATTATTGTGGGTACTTGCACTCGAACAGTACCGTAGCCCAAGTTGAGCCCAAATCTCAGGAAAACTCTATGCTTGCAGACTTATTGTCTTGATTCAGGGATACCCGTTATGGCAAACACACTTCAGAAGATACAGATCCATGACGACAGCAGGTACACAGTCCAAGTAGCTATAACAACACCCCAAAATTAAACATCGTAAATGCTTAACCATTGCAAAAGGAAACTATATAATTGTAAGTATTTCAATTTTTTTTTTAACAATGCAAGGCCTGTTTAAGAAGCTTGATTGAGTTCATTAGGATATTTCAATAGACAGCAGCTGTATCCATCACAGAAAATGTTTCATCATCCTTGTCAGTTATGCCCTATCAACATGCTAATAAACCAAACAGAGCTCCTCACCAGGCAGGTTGTTGATGTAGCCTCCGTCCATGAGTAAATGTCCATCTTTAGGATCACACAGAGGGGGCAGATAACCAGACAAGGACATACTGGCCCTGACATACCTCCACAACGAGCCTGATTAGGAGAGAGGTAGTGGTATAATTGACTGGTTGAGAGATGTCTGAAAATGCAAAAAATCTTAAAATCTTCAACTCTATACGCAGATTTGTTTCAAAGATTTTGTCATTTGTCCAATGTGTATTGAAATGAACAGACCATTTCCATTTCTGGACAGTCGTTCTGATCAATAAATCACTCTGCTGCAACCTAGCAAGTCTACAGGGATTCATTAGGGATGACCGAAATATCTCAAATGTTTTTGTCATTTTTTTAAGTAGAAATAAAAGTCAAACAGACCATCAGTGTGGACTCTCATGGAGGAAGCTGTGATATCTGTTGTGATGTTGAAATAAGGTAGCCACAGGTCCTAGGAGATGAAAGAAAAAGCAACATTTTTGAGCATGACTGTAAACACTTATGCATATTATAATAAGACAATAATCATAGAACTCTAAAAATCTGCTCTGCCTTACTGCTGAGCTCTAGCTCTTTGTAACTAATGTGACACTTTTAGATACGTACATCTGTGGCATAATATTACTGGCAGCTGAGACGTTAAAATAAAATATTTTAAATAAAGCTCTCATCTTACCTCGATCTGTTTGTCCTTGAAGACAGAGCTAATGCTGGAGTTAAAAGATGCTCCAGAAAACATGGAAGTAACTGGGTAGGTAAGATCCAATATCTTCTTAAAGTATGAGGTCATGTCCTGTGGAAGGGGAGAAGTTACAAAAGTAAGTTAAAAGAAAGTTATGTACTGATCGGTAAACATCACACCTGCTAAAAGAACTTGATTTACAACAATTTTCTATTACTGACAAATATTTAGGTAGAGAAATTCATTGTTTTCAGTATGAGAAACATTTTCGATCATAAGTTTTGTATCTTCATTGTGATCATACCATAGACCATTCTCGAGCCCGGACCCTCACGCGACTGTAGCTCTTCTCGTCAGCATACAGCGCCCCCATGAAGGAGCCGATGGAGGTGCCGCCCACCAAGTCGATGGGGATCCCTGCCTCATTCAATGCCCGTAGGATTCCAACCTGAGAGCAACCCCTAAAAAAAAAAAAAGATCCATAATTTTTTTTTACAGGTATACCTTTTTCACTAGTACTTGGTATCACTTATTCCAAGTACTGTTAAAAATATTATTTTAAATGTGAGTCTCATATATTCACAGTCTGATTTTCTACATTATATAAAAACCCCAGTGAAGTGAGGTTTGATATATTTCTATGACTTTGTTAAGAAATAATGTGTCAAACCCCAATAAAAAGATAAGGGAATGTTATTTAAAGATGATTCACATATGTCACATAACTTGTTAAAATTACAAGGCACAGATACTTGTGTGGCACTCAGCACACAAACCCACTCTAACAACGTAGGCAAGGAGAGCATCATCTATCTGATGTGGTCTTATTACTACCAGGTGTCTCAGGTCACAGATGAGGGGAACACAGTCCCTACCTCATCAGAGCTCCTGGACAAACAGCAGCAGAGAGAAAAGGAAACATAAATAATCAGAATGTCCATATTACACACATCATATACTAATGTAAACTGATTATCAGTTGGTTACTGTCTGTATTGATAGTAATGCACGAAGGTTCGATTCATCCTCTTCTAATGTTTCATTTTATACTGAAATAAATGAAGTCAGAAATGTAGATAATTATCTGCTTTACACGTTATGACATTTCTCACATGTCCTCCAGTGCTGTCCTCTACTGGACTGATTCTGACATATGTTTAATTTATCCAAGACTGAATAAAACCATAAGATTTACTATTTTGCGGGAACACTGCTCTTATTGAAGGAGGCAATGTCTACTATTATTTCTTGTTATTGAAATTGTGGAGGTGAGGGGCCTGGGAGAGCACCCTTCACTTTCACCATAGAGGATCAATCAGCACAGGTGAGATCTGTTAGCTGATCGGTCTTCATGCTTAAGATGCAGCGTCTGACCTGCCTCAGGGGCAGTGGGAGAACACTCTGGAAGACTCAGACACACAGGACTGGGAGAACACTTGGGAAGACTCAGACACACGGGACACTGGGAGACTCTTGAAGAGACCAACGGAGCTGTAAAGCTAGTTGCCTTTAGTTGAAGTTAATTTATATTCGTTCAAGTGTGTGTCTGAATTTAATAAAAATGCTGAAATCCGAATGGTTCGTCTCTGGCTGCTATGGTGATGGCCCCATGGCATGGTCAACTGCCACAAATATATAAAAAACGAAGTGAACACTTAACACAATGCATTGGAAAAAAGAAGTGGATTAGAAAGTAAAATAAATTTCACAAATATTTTAGATACAATTCCCAAATTTTAGTTAAAGTTTACTCTCGTCAACTGGACCAAAACATAAGTAATATGTGAAAGTACCTGATTCCCAAAATAGTGAACTTGATTCAGCTTGAGATTGCAGGGTATGTTATTGATTTCTGAGACTCAATCTCACCATGTTAGTGTGTTAAATGTGTTTGTGTTCAAATCTTCAGTACCTGGCACCTCCTCCACCAAATACAAGGGCGATGCTGTTTCCTGTCAGGATCCTGGCCAAACGGGAGAAGTCAGAATGACGATCTGGACATTTTTCAAACACACGCTGGTACAACTCTTTCTGGAGATCAAACACACAAACAAAAGCAGGTGTTAAGCATTTGCAAACTGGCTAGAATTGCCCAATAACAGACTTGAGTAAGTCATGGTTTAATACCAGCTGAGGTAAACTGCGCCTGGAGAAGACTCTGCGGGGGCAGGACAGGTGATGGTGTCTTGAGATCCAGCTCCGCATGTTGAGCCACTCTGCCGTCCCTTTGGGCTGCGGGCCATCCTCCCTGTGCAGCAACACCAGCTGCTTCTGGGCTCGAACTGCACTGCTCTCCAACATTCGCTCCAGCTACAGGTGGAAAAAATTTAGCAAGTAAAAGAAAGAGAATATAACACTGAATATATAAATATAATACTGTGATTTTATGGATGTAGCTATACATAATAGCATTACAAGTCACAGGGAAGTAGTAACTTAAGAGGAATCAGCTTAGTTTAAACATCAAACACGGTAGGCCTACCTGACGGTGATACAATCAATAGGTGATCGAAGCCTTTCTCCTCTGTGCTTAAAGCAGTAGTTAAGAGTTAGACTAATGTCACAAAAGTAAAGATTGAACCTAATTCAACTAATATAATTTAACTGTTATGTATTGAAGCATCTCCACACTCCAGATAAATACCAGAGCTAGAGAAACTAAATAAAATATTTACCCTGCATGCCTAATGATTCCCCATCATATGATGTCATATAAGTGACATCAGAATCAGAAATCAGAAATACTTTATTGATCCAAGGGGGAAATTGTGTGACATCATGAATACGTTTGTTAATTTTGTTGCGGATCCTTAGCAGGGGGAAAAAAACATTCTGTAATTATTATCACAATATAAAAAGTTAACATTGCCTAATTGAGGTATATACAACACATGCCTAGGCTGTGTATCATCCCCCTGATGCTTTTCATTCTAACTCAAAGAACTCAAGAAGGCAAACCTGAGCAGCTGCTCAGGTTTTCACTGACCTCGCCTACAGTGGGCTCCTTTTCACCCAGTCCCACAATAATGATGCAGTCAGCCTGGCGAATGCAGCGCTGGGTCCAAGGCGTGAGGCCAGAGTCTGACTGGTAGAGGACTATACGATGGATGTCTTCCTGCTGCCCAAGCCAACTGGACAGACGGTATTCGTGGACACTAAAGAGGAAACATACAAACATCAGCACCATGTCAACTGTTAAAACTAAATGACATCTCTGAATCTTCATTCTTTTTGTCTTTAAGAAATGTAACTATAACAATTCACCAACACCGCTTGTGCCCGAAAAAAGAACCAGACAACATAACCAGTGATATCTCATCAGACTTAAAATAATCTGAACTCAGTCTCATCTGGCATTACTTTACTAGTTACAGAGAAATTACTGAATCAAATGTCTACCTGTCCAGAGCAGCATTGCCGAGTCGCTGTTTGATAATGTCACTGGTCAGGAGTTGAGTGGGACCTTCAGAAATCAGAAACATGTCAAGCAATTTTTTTTTAACAAGACCTATGAAAGTGCTTTGAATGAAAGTGAAGTAGAATGCATCAGAGAGCAGATTCAATGTGTGGTTCTTCTCCTAACCTCAAACAAGTGGACACGTATTCTATATAAAGTAGGTTTAATCATCTGTTAGTACTGCAGGTCCTCACTGCTGTACATTATCTTTATCTGTGTGATTTGTATCTCAGTCTGTAGCAACCGTTTCTTTGTCACACACCTAAAACTTTAGACTTCAAGAATAACGAATCAAATGTCTATCCATTTGTTATGTTAACTTCAATTTGAATAAACTATTCAAAACGGTGTTTGAAATAGAAACATGTTTGGATGTTTAAGATAATTTGTATGAGGGTCAATAATAAATCATAATAAAACATTTTTATTTGAATTAGTATAATTTGTGTTTTGCAATTGTTGTCTAGGTTTTTTTAATGTGTGTGAATGAATGAGTGTGTGTGTGTCTGTGTGTACCGATGCCACTGAGCGCATGCTGCAGCTCCAGAGTGAAGGAGGTGAGAGGAACCTCCTCAGATACAGGTAGGATGGCAACAGTGGACAGGTTGGAAGCTGGATTTCCTGCATCCCACTTACTGGTCGGGGTGCTGAGAGCCAGACTACGAGCTGCAGGATGAAGGATGTTTCTCTTACTTAATACTATATTATAGACATTAAAACACATATACAATATAATATACTAACAGGAACTCCATATATTTAACTACTTCTTGTTGCTTTCTGACCACACTGAGTGATAGCTTTTTTAAGTCAGCAGGCAGTTAACTTTAAAGTCTTCACATGATAACAAGTTATCTACCTATTGTTCATAAAGCAGATGAATTCAGTCCCATGCTGACATACATTAACAGATATAAAACGTATGTACCAGCCAGGGGTCCGTTGATCTGCTGCATGTTGCCCAGGATCTTCTGTCCCAGCAGGTGAATCAGCCTGGTGACAACTTGAGGATACCTCCTCTTTATTGAGTTCAGAGCTCCTTCAGGAAGTTTGGCCAGCTCAGAGTCTCTGACAGCGTGAACTGTTGTGGCTCGGTTCATGTGTGTCAGGGCCTCAACCTGATCAATCCACACAACAAGAGTTGTACAGCAATTTGTAGTGTAGTGTGTTGTAGTGTTTCTCCTAGAAGTGTGTCTTTATTTAATTAAATTTAATAGATGTTCTCTTCACACTGACCTTATGGTTTTGCAGTTAATTATAATAAAAAAAAAGAATCACAATTCAAACCCAGCACAGAATGCTACACGCATGTCAGTTTACGATGACTCACCACGCCTATTAAGTCACCGCGACCATACTCTCCAGCCAGCTCCTTCTTTCCATCATCCTTTGCAATGACAGAGCGAAGTCGGCCACTGAGGACGATGAAGGTGCTGTCTGATTTGTCTCCTTGTCTAAAAACAATAAGGCAATCAGGAAATGGCAACTTCCAACCCTACTATGCCTTCTGCTGTCACAACCAGTGTTTCTTCTATATTCTTGTGTCACCAGAACACAACAAAACAGTGGACATTAAACACCTTCACCAAGGACGTTATGTTTTCATCTTTAGCTCCATAGAGAAGATACCTGTAGACAGCACGGCCAGCCTCCAAAGCCATCCAGTCCAGGGCGAAGTCAATCTGTCTGACAAATGGGGACACCCTCTTCACCACAGTGTGAGCTACATTCAACACCACCCTGGGCTCCTCGCGCATCATCCTGCAAACACAAGAAAAACACACATGTCTGCAGTTTACATTTGTCTGAACCTAAAAATAAGTAGCTGAATGTTTTGTGCCTGTGCCTGAGCCTAATCCTACTCGTAGAAATGAGCCTTGGATATGGAGAGGAAGGAGCAGTCTCTGTGAGCTCTGACAGTGAAGATGAGCGGCTCGCCTGTCAGAACAGCCAGGTGACCCACCATCTCACCCGGTCGGGTGATAAACAACAGGGTGTCCTCTTCGCGGTCAATCATACGCTGGTAAACATGGAGCAAACCCGAGATGACAAACGCCACGCTCACATCCTGTAGATAGATATAAATATTCACACTTTAGTTAGTCTGCAAAACTGTTGAATTGCTACTTTCAATTCAATATATTATGTGGGAGTATAGTCTATAATCAACGAAGGTTTCTCCTTAACAAACATTGAAAATACATTTTGTGAAGAGAGTCCACAGAAATGAATAAGCTTAATTTGATAAACTAAATTAAAATATTTTCAAATTATACTTCAACTGCTCCTGTTCATCAGTTCCCCCTCAAGACAAGAGGCCCTTTCTGTGCCTCCCTCTCTCTCAGCCAACACACTTTATAGGGGCAGAACTACCACAGATGATTTGGTTTATCTTATCTTTGTTAAACATTAAAGCTACAATGATCAACATTTGTACATAAATTATTTACAAAATGTCTATGTGTAATGTAGGTGCTCTGTTGTAGTGAAAAAAACTGTGAATTATCACTAACTCTTCAGGCATCCTCAGATGACATTGTTTTGCTTCTTTGCGATTACTGTAATTTAAATTTACCTGAAGTTAAGAATGACCAAATCTTTAATAGTTGCAATTGGATCATGCATTTTAGGACATTTGGGAAAACGTAGCCTTTGTTTAGTGCTCCTCAAAGAGCAACACATTAAGTTTCTGTGAGTGTTGGTCCAACAGACTGACCTGGTCTCCCTGACGGGCCACAACAGTGCCAGCTTTAACCTGGCGTAGATTCACCCTCCCCTCCAGCAGATTGTGGTCCTGATGACATCAAATGACAGGTTAAAGACAAAAAGGACTCATTATTACCAATTACTGATTACCGTTTACATTTGACACAGTACATGTGCTTGGTATTCTAAGCTACCTGTATTTGGATGACCTGCAGCAGGTCCTTTTTGGCAGCTTGGAAAATAGCATTGACTTTATTCTGGTGGACGTTTCCTTTTCCAGCATCACTATATTGGTAAACAGCTGACGGAGTGTGCTGCATTGTGACACTCTTCTTCAGAATAGACTGAACAGACAGAGAGACACGGAAAAACTTAATGGTCAATATAATGGACATTAATCAACAACTGGGCACTCATTATAAGAGACCCTACCGTGTACCATGTTAGTTTACAAATGCATTAGAAAGAGAGTGACACACACTATCATCTAATCTTAGATTGAGCTTTATTTCCTTTGTGAAAATAATTACTGTGAATCCCAATTACTGGGCCGGGTGGCTTCTAATTCCATAAGGGGAAAAAACTGGTTGTCTGAATTCACATATTCAGTAAACCAGACCTTAAATTCCTGCCATGCAACCTGTCAGGATCAAAACTAGCAAACTTCTCAAGGTGTAGGAAAGACAATTCTTATCCAGAGACCTTCACAGGACTGTGAGGCACTGTCTCTTCTTTGGCAGCACTGTCCCGCTCATAAACTCTGTTGAGAGCGAATGACATTTCACCTGAAGGAAAAAAAGGTTTAGCATCAGCAACAATACTCGTTGAAACTACACCAGTTAAAATGGCCAGATGGGCAAGCATGTCACTAAGCTGATGTGCCTTAGAGGATGCAGCCTCTGTTACCGTTGAATGAACTGCTAATACTTCTCTTGGTGCTAGTTTTCACTGCAGCAGCAGTGACATTAGATCAGCTCTTTGGGAGGAATGCAAGGTTTTGAAAGTGTCTTTATTTTCTATGTTTATTTACTCTTCACATGTGTAATATTTCTATTTTAAACGTTTTACACAGTTTGAATAGACTTACAAGTGCAGGCAGAGTTGACATAATTCAATGACTCGTCATATATGACACAATCTTTACCCCCATTCTATTCTGTCAGGCTATCGTCTGACAACAAATTTGACTCTGGGAGCAATGGCCACTAATTTGGGGATTCCACTGTACATTGTTTATAGAGGTAACAGAGATTTTATATGACCTATCAAGACAAGAAAGATACATAAAATGATAAACTCTATGTGTGTATCTTTTTTATAAGAGTTGGTACATTGTGTGTATACATTACCTGTAACAGCCACTGGAGTAGAGAGAGAACGAGATTTCTTGTATTTTGAGGAGGAGATGTCAGAGAAGTTGGTAGTTTCTGTTCAAGTGTGTATCAAGAAATTTGAACAGAACTTTAGAAAATCTTTATACAAATACAAATTACTGTGACCAGTCAGGGACAATGTGGAAAGAATGCTGCTGTTTCCAACCTGAATCCGTTTTTTCGGTGCCCAGATTATCAGAGTGTGAAGGCTGCCTGCGAAGGCCTTTGTGTGAATGAGTCTCACCCAGAACATGTGCCACTGACACAAGGGAGATGGCTTGACTCTCCTGTAACACATGCAATTAGCATTAGTAAATGAAAAATTATGTTCAATTGTAAAGCTTCTCTTACTGAGTGGTCGAATATGGTTAAAGGGACATGGTGGGAGGAGGTCAGCCAAAATGTGCTCCACCTGTGAACTGATGGGTTTATTAGATTTAATAATAGTCTGCATCAGTGATTTTGAGTCATAATTTACCATTTTAGAATTGCAATTATCAACAAATGTTCATATACAAATTTCCTTATATTTTTAGTTACATTTAGAAATAATGCTTTGTTTATGATGATAGTTTTTTTTGCCCCGCCACTCACTGTTGTTGGTTTGGTTGATGGGTTCGGGCGCTGGTGGTACCCCACCAGTCCTGACTGATCAGATGAGGAAGCTTAAATGTGTTTCTCTGTATCAGAGTCTTCCACGCATAATTCTGAACCTCATGATTAAATTGTGCTCAACTTTGACCGTTTTCTCAGACTTGACTCTGGACCTCCTAATTTGGGTTTAGGGTAAAAAATCCCTTGTCTACAATATGTAATTTTATTTTTAATACACTACATTATTCTATTTTATACAACCCTCTAGTGACCCCAGAAATTATCTTGTGACTTATTTTGGGGTCCGGCCCCCAGGTTGAGATTCACAAGTCTACATCATTATTATATATAAAATAAAGTATAATAATATAGTTATAGTTTACATTATATTATAACAACAACTATATCATTATATTATGACAACAAATTCATGCAGTGCTTCAATACACAGCGCTTTCTCTCCCTCCGTGCCAGGGATCGAACTACCGACCTTCTTGTTAGCAGACAACCTTATCTACCTCATGGTCACCAGGATGTATTAAATATTGAAATGGCCCTTGAGGGAACAAGTTTCCCCACTGCTGAGTTACTACTCTTTCTCTTACTTTCAAGACATTGTTGCATACCAGAGTAGAGAATTAGGTAGATGTGTGTGGGGTTGACAATGATAGTAACACACAAGATAAAAGTGAGGTGATCTGATGTCAAATATATTAATGTCAGACCAGACAAAGTATAGATGAGTTAAAAAAGAGAAACAATACCGTATTGAAAAGTTCAGTGGTCAGGCCAAGGTAGTTGTGTAAGGCAAGGAAAGTCACTCTCTGAAGACGCACCATGATTATCTATGAGAGGGAAACAGGATAAGACGGAGTGTACTGTTCATACAAATAATAGAATAGAAAGATTGATAGTAAGAAAGACAAAACACTTGAGTAAATGGACACACAGTGTCTGAAAATGATGCTGTTGAATTTTGCCCACTGACTGATAAGGTACTTGCAATGTCTATATCCGTCAGTGGACAATTTACCTGAATGACACGAACAAGAGTTTCGGGATATTTGTCAAAGACTGATTGGAAGGCGGCAGCTGGAAGACGCAGGACAGTGGAGGGAATTGCAGCTCGTGCTGACACTGTCTTGTACGGTGCTGGGTAGCCCTGAAATAGAAAAATAAAACTTTGTGGAGAAAACCAGACGCTATTACAGCAAAAACTCACAGAAAGTAAATTTAGTGTTTAATGTTGTAATGACAATAAAGCGAACAGCACAGAATATGAAGATAAAATAAAGACATTTTACATAATTTAAGTCACTGTTCTGGTTAAAGCAAGCTTGGTGGTGTAACTATATAATTAGTGTAACTGGACCACTTTCCCCCCATACTGTGTAGATTTAAACGAGACAAAAGGAGACAAAGGGTGATGAGTAACATCAAACTTACAGTGATAATGTCTAGGATACTGAGCAAACTGTGAACACTGTCTCCTGGTAAAACTTCCTTCACCACAGCATCTGTACCGTCCTGCAATGAGAAAACAATCACATTTAAATATGACAGCAAAATAACTTTCAGATCACAGGTTAGATTTCCAACAGACACTGATCACCAACATACACAAAGTAGAGAGCAAATGGTTGACAATCCACCACAGAGACTGAATGTCTTAGTGACTTTGTGATGCTGTAGGTGTTTCAGCGTTGTGCTCTTACAATCTCGCGGATGCACAGCTCCAGGCGGCCATTTTGAACCACGTAAATACTGTCATCGGTGTCACCTGGTCGGAAGAGTCCCTCTCCCTGGTGCAGCTGAATCAGCACCATGTGACGACACAGCTCCAGAAAGAGAGGCTTCTCAAAGTGGCCCAGCACCCTGGTGACAGCACATAAGATATTATATTACTACTTAAGACATCAACGCATGACACTGATTAGGTCAGATTCAGTAGGAAAAGGAGGTGCTGGGGTTGAGGTGGGCTATATAGAGGCTTGCTGTGGAAGCAGGAAGAGTAGGCAGCCAAAATAAAACCCACAATGTGAGCTTTCCATCCCACCAACTCTCCTGGACTGTAGGGATTAATGATTGGCAAGGGCTCTCTGGCAAAATAAAGAAACACGAATCTTCGCGTGCTCATCTAGCGGAATGTGTGGTATCTGATACGTGGAAAAACGACCTTACAGTCGATACACAGCTTGAAACCTTGACAGACGTCATGTTAATTTTTGGACCCAAGTGTTAACAAGAATCACAGACGTCACTATGATATTAGCTTCTTGTAATCTTGCTTTTAGGGGGCATCGTGAGGAAGTGGGTGAGCTCAACAATGGGAACTTTATGTAATTTATAGAGGTTGGCTCGATATGATCCCATTTTGCAAGAGTATCTTGATAGAAGGAGAAATCGTACTTACTTAAGCCCTTCAATTCAAAACAAATTAATTGCGTTGTTATCACAGAAAGTACATGACCAGATTGTTTGTGAAATAAAGGAAGCAGAGTTTTATTCAATCATAATGGACACTACTCAGGATTTAAGTAAGGTCAGTCAACTCGGTCAAGTTTTAAGATAAATCACCTTTCGCAAAGACGAAAGGTGATTGTCAACTCCACCGGTGAATGTCAAACTCCACCGGAGTTCTAGGATTGAGAATATCTCAGATCAATCAGCAGGAGGACTCGAAGCAAAAATCCTTGAACTTATAGAGAGTAAGGGACTGTCATTTAAAAAGTGCAGAGGGCAAGGATATGACGGAGCCAGTGTTATGAGCATTTATTCTGGTGTGCAGAAACGCATCCTCGATAAAGAACCGAATGCTGTATATATACATTATGCAGCACATAATTCAATTTTAGTGTTGAATGATGCTTGCCAACAGATTGCAGAAATCAAAGAGTACTATGACATTGTACAGAGATTTTAGTTTTTTTTTTGCCAGAGCATCAACATATGGGAAATGTTGGAAAACCAATTTAATTCTAAACCAACACTGAAACGACTTTGTCCAACCAGGGGCGTCTAGGCAAGATGCCATTCACGGGCTTCGATTTCGCTATGCTGACATTTTACAGGCATTGACCAAAATCTTGTCTTCACTCAAAAAAAACAGATGAATGTGCAGAGGCCACTGGATTTAGTAAGTCAATTGAAACGTTCGAATTTGCAATGATTACTGTGATGCAGGAAAAGATTTTGGAGTCGGCCGATATAGTATCGAAGTTATTGCAGAAGAAGGATATGGATCTTTTCCATGCAACAGACCTACTGGGCACTGCATGCAACACCTTATCACAGCTAAGGGATGAGTTAGAACACATCAAAAGTACAGCACAGGGACTTACAGCTTCTTGTTGCACTAACTGTAATTTCACTCAGAAACGCAAACGACGCACAAAGCGACAGTTTGATGAGCTCTGTGAGAATCAGAGCCTCACGCAATCGCCGAGACACTAGCCTTGATCTACAAGAATGACCTTTCCGCGGATTTTCTATCACAGCTACTTTCATTTCGAAATGCTCTGAAATCAGAAATAAAAAGTATTGAAAATGGTTCAATTAAAGCTCTGACCGAGCTCCTGCTCCTGAGACATATTTCTATTTTGCCTAGTGTCACAGACGTGGCTACTGCTCTCAATCTTTTTTTAACCATACCTGTCCCTGTGGCAAGTGCCGAGAGATCTTTTTCAAAACTTAAAATCATCAAAAACTATCTGAGAAGCACCATGTCCCAGGAAAGACTTGGCATAACACAGAAACAAGTCTTACTGTATGAAGTTGCTTTTCTATTCCATATCTCTTGGGTTCAAGACACTTTTAGCTTTAAACCATCATATTATTGTTCACTACTTGAAGATGATATAGGCAATAATAGTCAGTGAACAAACAGGTGCAGTTAGAATTCAGTCCATGCTGGTTATTTCAGCAAGTGAGCAATCTTCCTGAGTTCCCTTATTCAGAGAAGCTTTTGTGAAATGGATTTGCATCTGTTACAAAAACATGGCCAGTATGGGGCTTGAACCCATGACCTTGGCGTTATTAGCACCACGCTCTGACCATCTGAGCTAACCGGCCATGTTTATAGTGAGGATCAACTCCATTTATTTTCCAGTGTTCATTTGCACAGGGAAAACAACAGTTGAAGTGCAGTATGATTTGGTGAATGAGTCACTATGCGTTTTTGAGATATTTGGTACACATACACATAGTTAAAAAAAGAACTTCAATAAAGTTAGATATTTCATGGAACAATCTTTCGGCCATGTATTTTAATTCAGAGAAGCTTTTCTAAATGATTGGATATCGATAAAATAAACCTTAGATGAGGAAAGCTAAGACCACGTGGCCTAATGGACAAGGCGTCTGACTTCGAATCAGAAGTTTGAGGGTTCGAGTCCCTTCGTGGTTTAAAGTCCCTCAATTTCAAAAATATTTACAGTGTAGTGCCTTCAGTAAAAACGAAAATGCTACATGTGGTGAACACACAATGACATAACCACAGTAACAAGTCTTACTGTATGAAGTTGCTTTTCTATTCCATATCTCTTGGGTTCAAGACATTTTTTGCTTTAAAACATCATATTATTGTTCACTACTTGGAGAGGATACAGGCAATAATAGTCAGTGAACAAACAGGTGCAGTTAGAATTCAGTCCATGCTGGTTATTTCACCAAGTGAGCAATCTTCCTCAGTTCCCTTATTCAGAGAAGCTTTTGTGAAATGGATGTGCATCTGTTACTAACAACTGGCCAGTATGGGGCTTGAACCCATGACCTTGGCGTTATTAGCACCACACTCTGACCATCTGAGCTTACCGGCCACGTATATAGTTAGGATCAACTCCATTTATTTTCCAGTGTTCATTTGCACAGGGAAAACAACAGTTGAAGTGCAGTATGATTTGGTGAATGAGTCACTATGCGTTTTAGAGATATTTGGTACACATACACATAGTTAAAAAAAGAACTTCAATAAAGTTAGATATTTCATGGAACAATCTTTCAGCCATGTATTTTAATTCAGAGAAGCTTTTCTAAATGATTGGATATCGATAAAACTGCAACAGTGGAAGATTTGCTTAAAACTTTACTAAAACTTCTCTTTGATTGATTGATTATCGCAGTTGTATTGTTCACATTCTAATAAAATGACCATCGATTAGTTCTATGTCACTGTGGGACCACATAAATACTTAATTCCTTCTCCTGAGGAGCACCTCGGTTTTACATACCTGACATTTTTCAACATGTACAGCACCTCAGAGGGGAGATGGGAGTTCTGCACATCAAACTCAGTCAGGTCAGCCTCCAGCAGACAGGGAGGGGGCTCCTTGGGCTGAAGGGTGGGGGGCTCCCTCTGGATACGCAGGATCCTATCATGACATGCACATATAAAAAAAACATTTTTTCATATATTTTGTCTACAAGCCATGTTTGATACAAGAGCTGCGACTTCAAAATTAAAAACTCTTAACAATTATTTTATAAAGCCTTTAGTAGTTATCTTTAAATAGTTTGTTTAGACTCACTTGCGAGCTATAGACAGAACTTTGGTCCTCTTCCTAACTCTCTGTCGAGAGGCTGAGTTTGAGTTAGAGGCAGGGGGAGACGACAACGTCTGAACCTGCAACAGCAAAAGATGAATCATTTGGATCATTGAAACAAACTATGGCAGCATTAGTGATAGTTAATATCCTCATTTTGGGAGAAAAAAATCCATGTTGCAGCAGCAGGGGACCCACGAGATAGAAAGGACCTTTTGCTAAATGTGGAATACATGTTATGTCTATAATCACAGGCAACACTGAGTTTGATGTTTAAGAAGACACTGACCTTTCTCATGATCTTTCTGCCATAGAACATCACCTTGTCTCTCTTCCTGAAACGATAATGAGGAGCACCAGCCTCCACCTCTGAAACAAACCACACAGCCTCTGTAAGACCATCTGCAAACTAAGTAATTTATCATCCAGTCGATTCCTCTCATGCTCAGACCTGAGAATAAGAAAATCCATGCACTCACAACCAAGTGAACAATGTTTGAGCTGTACACTTTTTCTTTAAAGAATGAATAAACTACCTGATTACTTTTACATTTGCATGTACAATTTTTTTTTTTATATTATCAATTACCTAACTTATAACTGTTTAGACCTAACTCATAAGATGCATGCTCATATGAACAGTGAATGTTTTCTCTGAAACACTAACAAATTGTAAAATCATCTAATGTGATCCAACAGCTAGTTAATGTACAGGTATAACCAGCATTTATTTATCCACTGAAAATGTTTTGATTTAAATTAGACATAAATGTGCTCCAGAATAGAACAGGGTTTACTGCATGCTGGGCACTGACTTGATAGTTTGTATCTTCTGTAAAGAAGGAACACAACCACTCCAACGACTGATATTACTATCCCAGATCCAATCAGCACTGCCGTCCACTAGAAGAAAAACAGGCAAATTATCAAAACATTTATACTAAACAGTTCACTGAGCAGTTCAACAGGTCATTGAAAACGCCACTGCCTGTTCATGCTTGCTGCAATAACTGCCATGACTTGAATGTTTAACCCAAAAAATAGATATATAGATATTTCTGATAAAAGACAAGTGAATGAAGACTGATAATAATATGTTCATTGCATTCCTTAAAAACAAAAAAACTGCCATTTATATGCCTCAGTCAAATGACTGGAGGCAGAAATTGACTGTCACCATATTGATTTCCATCCTCTCTTCCACAAGCTGCTGCATCCTGGCCTTGAGCTCGCTGCCGAGAGGAACCAGGCTCTGAAACAATAAGAAACAACATAGGTTGAATGACATCAACTGGACTTGGGGGTCGGTTGTGTTAAACGTGTGTGAGCAAACAGAACAGAACAAGGATTATGTTCAGTTGAAAATTTGACAACAAAAACTTAATCCCAACGTTTTCTTTAAAATGTCTCCAAATAAAGGTACAATAATCAGCTGAACATCATAACACATGTGGAGTATTTGTAAAGCATTCCTTTTGTTATCCACAGAGCTATTAAATCTCAAGTGTTGTCATAACCTTGTGATTTGCCAAGGACGTGGAGCTTAACTTTTAAACAACTAATGCAGTGCCCGTTCTTCACCTGTCTGTTTGTTATGGGATTTTCTCTTGTCCTGTGCTCATGAACTAATTTAGAATTATTCTTTGTCATTAGTGCGTCCTCCTTAAACAGTTCTACAATAAACTTTCAGTTTTTATTGCTTGTGTGCAGAGCTTTTTTTATACAGTATATGGTGCAGAGTGAAGTTAAAAAAACTTTGAGTTTATCTTACCGGGTTTATCTGCAATTATGATTTTATAGTCAATGTTTTTCAGAAAATAAAACTGAATCTGCTTTCTTATGTAATATTGTTCTCATGTGTGGCATATGATCTTGAATAATTTACTGAACTGCTGTTGTTTTTCATATACTGCATGTTGTAAATTTCAGATGTCTGTTAAGAAACCGACACAAAT